>NC_044318.1:17426605-17710392 GCF_007474595.2 Lynx canadensis
AGAGAGACACAGAGTGTGAGCAGGGGAGGGGCACAGAGAGAGGGAGACACAGAATCCTAAGCAGGCTCCCGGCTCCAAGCTGTGAGCACAGAACCCAACACGGGGCTTGAACTCACAGACTACCAGATCATGATCTGAGCCAAAGTCAGATGTTTAACTGACTGAGCCACCGAGGCACCCCAATCCTTAATTTTTATAAGGCAACATAAAAAGAGCCATGTAATGCCTGTACATTCAGTGGGTTGTGTGACAGAAGAGGAACTTTGGGCTTATGGAATCCAAATCTTTTGTAAAGGGCCCTACCTTTGCTCTGGAAGGAAACATTCTTAGTATACTAAACATTAAGTAAATGTTTCCTCTGGTCCAGAGGGAAATATGATCTCTCTTCAAGGCTGTTTGCTCTATATTCATCCTTGCAAAAATAGTCCAAAGCAAAAGGGCAGTTAGTGCTTCTGTTTGCAAGTCATGCAGAAATGCAAGAGACCCATGAAGAATTGTCTCCCAATAAATATCTGCCCCTTATTTCCACGCCATCTTGGCTTCTGGCACATTTCTTCTTGAGTGTGCCACCTATCAGCCATTCTGGTTAATGTGAGATTGGAACCAAATTTAATTTGTCTCATATAATTTTCAATTATGTATAGACATAAGTAAATAGATAGGCCCAAGAAAAAATAGAAAACTTAAGCTGATTAATAACTATTTTTTAATAAAAATGTTAATCAGGGGCACCTGGGTGGCTCAGTTGGTTAAGCATCAGACTTATGGTCTCAGGTCATGCTCAGGTCATGATCTATGGCTCGTGAGTTGGAGCCCCATGTCGGGTTCTGTGCAGACAGCTCAGAACCTGGAGCCTGCTTCAGATTCTGTGTCTCCCTCTCTCTCTGCCCCTCCCCTATTCACACTCTCTCTCTCCTTCAAAAATAAATTAACATTAAAAAATTTAAGGGGCGCCTGGGTGGCTCAGTCGGTTAAGCGGCCGACTTCGGCTCAGGTCATGATCTCACAGTCCGTGAGTTCGAGCCCCGTGTCGGGCTCTGTGCTGACGGCTCAGAGCCTGGAGCCTGTTTCGGATTCTGTGTCTCCCTCTCTCTGACCCTCCCCTGTTCATGCTCTGTCTCTCCCTGTCTCAAAAATAAATAAAAATGTTTAAAAAAATTTTTTTTTAAAAAGAAAGAAAATGTTAATCAGAACTCATCCCATCTGACTCTCCAAAAAAAGGCCCAGATGAGTTTAACTACTTTCAAGGAATCTCTGTTTTTTATAAGTGCTTCCTGAAAATGTAAGAACTGCAAAATTGATATCATATTATGAGATCATATCACCTTGATATTAACAATTATATAAACTTGATACCAACACTGGATAAGCATAAATCAAGAAAACTATTTTAATTCTATTTCACTTATGAACATAGGTTTGGGCAGATAGCTTTCTAAACCTTCTGTACATCATTATCCTGGTATTTCATTTTCTTGCACTCCTGGGTTGGTTCTACTTTTTTTGGTATACTGTATCTTCCTCTTTCTTGATTTTTGTCCTCTTTTTGCTGGAGTGAAACCACAAGTAACTTTCTAGGCAAGAGGAGGGAGTAAAGTTTCTGAGTAATTGCCTGGCTGTTTCTTTGTACTTCACACTGCTGGGACAGAATGTCTGGGTATACAATTCTACTCTAAATAGTGTATTTTCTCAGAACATTGAAGACATTATGCCAGTCTCCTAACATCCAGGGTTGCTGATTAGCATTCCTTTGTAGTTAAACAGGTACCACCCCAAACATGAACACACCCAGCTCTTCCATCACCCCAAGACTTTTTTCCCTTTATGCTTGGGGTTCAAACATTTCATGAAGAAGAGTCTTGGTGTAGGTCGTGTTGCATTCATCCTGTTACACAACAGACTCCTTCAAGCTCAAGTCTTTCTTGAGCTTTGAGGAAATGTTTTCAGTTATTTAGTAGTTGCTCCCCTCTATCTTCCCCTGTTCTCTTTTTCTGTCTTTACTATTATGCAAATGTGAGATCTCCCACATTAGTGATTTAAGTCCCTTATGTTTTCTCCCATATTTCTTTTGTTTTTTCTGTATTCTCAGAGAGTGCCTACATTTTGTCTCCCAGCCCTTACCTTGTTTCTTTTAAGCAATGGAATTTTTCATTTCAAAGGGTTCTTGCCCCACTAATGGCTGCTTTTTAAAAAAGCACCTTCTGGTTTTATGCATTGCAGCCTTTTCTAGTACCTAGGATTCTACACTTGGAGCCATCTGGGTGCTATACCCTACCTGACTGGAACAACTATGCTAGTTTTTAAATTTTAAAATTTTTTAAATTTTTAAACTTTAAAATTTTCATATATGTATATATTTTTTTAATTTTCCCTATATTTTTAAGATCTCCAAATCACATGTCAACTCCAAGCCCTGGGTCTCTCCAGGACTCCCCTGAGAAAATCTGCACCTAGATCTAGTGTATCCCCTCTTGCTCGCTTGGTGACAAATTCTCTTCCTTTCATTTGTCAACACACTTCCATCTGCTTTCTAACTTGAAATCTTTTATATTGTTAACCCACTCATGACCCTTGCCTTTTGTTTTCCTCTTTTGTTGGAGGTTTATTTCTATTCCATTCATTTTAGGGAGGAGAAGCACCATGTCCTCCAAAATCCAAAGACTAAAGATTTAAGTTAGAGACGAAAACAGACACACACAAAACATATTCAATCACCGAAGCGTATATAGGTAATAAACTTAAGAGCTAACCAGTGTAAAGGGATAAAGAAGGCATGGCGCAGAAGGCCGGATGAGAAGGAGACCTGTTGCAGGAAATAACACGGGGGTGCCTGGGTGGCTCACTTTGTTGAGCACCCCACTTCCACTCAGGTCATGATCTCACTGTTCATTGGTGAGTTCCAGCACCGCTTCAGGCTCTCTGCTTCAGTACAGGGCCTGCTTCGGATCCTCAGTCCTCTGCTCCCTCTGCCCCTCCCCCTCTCTCACACGCGTTTATGATCTCTCTCTCTCAAAAATAAACATTAAAAGATAAAACAAACGAAAAAATCAGGAAAGAAATAGAGAACAAGTAGAAAGGCGGACAAAAACAGCAGGAGACCCAGGATGTAGGGTGCAAGGCTAGGAATAGGACTAGCTGAAGGAAAGCAGGAGGAAGTAGGGTTATGGAGGATAAAGGCTGAGAGGTCTGCACGCACTTGGAGGGGCTGAGGGCGGTCGGACCTCAAAACCCGGGCCTGAAGAAGCCGGCCAAACGCGGAGAAGTGGGGAGCGCCCGCGTAGGGGGAGTCAGGGTGTGGGGATACACGCGCTGGGACTAAGGGGGCGGGGCGCACGCGCCGGGGGATCAGGAAGTGGGGATGCACGCGCTGAGGGTTCAAGGTGTGGGGATACACCTGCTGAGGCTGACGGAGCCCCGCGCACGCACTGAGGAGTCAAGGAGTGGGGATGCACGCGCAGGGGGTTCAGGGTGTGGGGATACACCTGCTGAGAATGAGGGAGCGCGGCGCACGCGCAGGTGGGTCAGGGGAGGGCCGCAAGCATGGCGGTTTCGGAGAAAGCGGGCTGCGCGCTGCTTATTGAGCGCAGCCAGAGAGCGCTGGCAGCGACGTGTCTTGGGTGAGTATCCCCATTGGCTGGGGCGCTGCTGTCCGGGAGTGTCCTGCGCCGCTCTGGGGTGGTGACGGTTGTGGGACGGAGGGAGGCGCGAGCCCCTCGCCAAGTTCCGTGGGTGAGGCAGCTGTGGTGCCAGCCGCCACGGAGACTCGGAGCCGTCCCGCGAGCGCCCGCAAGCTCCTTGCATGCAGCTCCCTCCCACCCGTCAAATCTGGCGCACACGGGGCCCCCGACCCCACCTTGCTGAAGGCCTGACGTCCAAAGTGATGGATAAAAGTGTGCCCTGGCTTTGTAAAGTTCTGGAAAACTTAGGTTGATTCCGGAAATTCTGAGAAAAATTTGAAATGACTTTTTTCTCTTTATCCAGTACAGGACTGAAGTCACTGTGAATCATCTAATTTGATTTCTACTTGAAAATGTCCTGTGTATGTGTTGTTTCAGTGTTAAAATATAGTTTGTGTGTAATTTTATTTTAAACAGCTTATATTTAAAATGGAATTTTAAAAAATGTTAATGGGGGGGAAGGGACAGAGAGAGAGAGGGAGACAGAATCCCACACAGGCTCCACACTCAGCATGGAGCCCATTGTGGGGCCCCATCCCATGACCTGGAGATCATGACCTGAGCTGAAATCAAGAGTGGGATGCTTAACTGACTGAGCCACTCAGCTGCCCCTAAAATGAAATTTTAAAGTGGTTTAAGACTTTAAGGAATCTGGCAGCCTTTGGTTTTTTTAGATGCTTTTTGAAAACCAACAGTTTTAACAGACGTCATAATTTTTGGTTTCGGAACATAAAATTTTAATAGTTTCTGAACTAATCATCTTCTTAAGTGTCAAATAGAGAATAAAACATCTATTTCAGAGACCTTGTTGTCTTTGTACTTATAGAACCTAGCATGTGTCTGGCACATTATAGACATTTAACAAATGTTTGCATTGAATGGAGAATGGAAGAATGCCATTTTTTAAATGGACAGACCTGTTACATGAAAGCATTTAAACCCATTATGCCCACTCTATTATCTTCACACATCTTTAGAACCTTTAGTTGACAGACTTGCCTAGAGCATTATCTTTTAATAAACCTAACCAAATCCCACCCCAGGAGCTTGTCCTTCATGAGATCAGCAGTGGGATCTCAGAAACTGTATTTTAACCAGCCAGGTGTTCTTTATGCACAGCCAACATAAGGATCCATCTCAAAGAAACAGATCTCAAGGATGTACCACCAGAATTGTACAACCAATCTTCAAGAACTAGGGTGGCAGTGAGGGGTTTGTGCACTAAAAGCATGGCCAGCCTTTCTCAAGGGCTCTCTGCATGTCAATTTAATTTCTTCTGCTACATTAGTCTTTTCTCCCACAGTGGGATGTTGCCACTGCTGGCTTACAGACTTACCTCATTACATTTTATCATCAGAGAGACTTTACCTCACTCAAATTAGAAAATGCCTTGAAGGATTCAAACTGATTTGCCAAGATCTTGTATGCCTGTCATTTTGATGCACAAAAAAAGATCTCAACTTCCATTTATTTTTTTTTAATGTTTCTTTATTTTGAGAGATGGGGTCAGGGGGTAAGGGAGCAGAAAGAGAGGGAGAGAGAGAAGCCCAAGCAGGTTCCATGCTGTCAGTTCAGAGCCCAACTTGGGGCTCAGTCTCAGAAACCATGAGATCATGACCTGAACCAAAATCAAGAGTTGGACACTTAACTGATTGAGCCACCCAGGTGCCCCTCAACTTCCATTTAGATCTCATGTCTAGGGATGCCTGGGTGGCTGTCAGTTAAGCATCTGACTCTGGCTCTGGTCATGATCTCATGGTCCATGAGTTTGAACCCCGTGTCAGGCTCTGTGCTGACAGCTCAGAGCCTGGAGCCTGCTTCAGATTCTGTGTCTCCCTCTCTCTGCCCTACCACCACTCATGCTCTGTCTGTCTCTCTCTCTCTCTCTCTCAAAAATAAATAACATTAAAAAAATAAAAACAAAGGATCCCATGTCTAGGGTGAGAAAAGATCAGTTCTCCAAGGGCTACCACATACAGTTTTATAAATTGTGGCATGGAGTGTCTTTTTTCTAATTTGCATATGTCATATAAGACACAGTAGGTATTCAGGGATGAATGTCCTTATTCAGTGATGAACAAAACAAGCATATCTCACGGCTGTCATTCTAGTGAAGACAGAATGGATACACAAGCTATTATTACTAGTACCTTCTAGTAACTAATACTAGCAATTGTGATTACTAATTATTCTGTGTTAATAGTTAAGATAAGTGCTATGAACAGGGAGAAACCATTGTGCTGTGAGGAAGACTATCAAAAAATGACTCTGGAAAAGTGACATTTAAACTGAGAGGTAAAAGGTAAGAAGATACCAGCCAGCTAGCAGAGGTCAGGCTCAGGAGTACCTTCCAGCTGGAGAGAATAACACTTGTTGAGCCCCTGAGGCTGGAAAAAAAGATTGATGTGATTAGATCATCTGACATCTAGGGCTGAAGCAAAAGGAACATTGGAAAGGTGTGCAGAGGCATTTTAGGCCTTGATAAGAGTTTGGATTTTATTCCAAGTACAATCAAAAGTCATTAGAAGAGACTTACCAGAAGAGCATTTATTTTTTTAACACCAAGCATATAATACCTACAGCAAACATTTAATGGGAATTTGTTGTTAGTTGTGCCAAATTTAATTTGGTAGTCTCATGTTAGACTATCAGTTGGTCCTTACTAATATCTGAGAGGACGTTTAATACACTGGCAGGGATAAGAGCCAGATTTTGCAGAATTAAATAATAGATAAGGATAAAAATAAAAGAGTAAGTGTAGTCATTTTACTCAACTAGCTTTTAAAAAAAGGAATATGTCTTTTAAAAGCATTTTTATTGCCATCCCTATTCACTTTATATTTTCCTTTTTGTTTTAATTCACATTATATTTTCAAGTATGAACTACTTCCTCTAATGTAGTGCCCTGGGGTCACATACTTTCTGTTTGTGCTAGCCAATCTTACTTCATGTGTACTTAATGCTCTAGTCTGATTTTTTTCTTTGATGGTATAGATCCCTGGCTTTAAAGTGATGACAAAATATCCAGGTGGATTTAAGTGGCAAATATTAAAACTGTAAAGTTAAATTTCTCTTCTCTTGAACCTCCTAATTCTCTTGGTTATTTCTGTCTGTCCCACTAAAATATAAAGTCTTACTCATCTTTCCACACTTCACATTATATAGTATACTGCTTCAAGCATGGTTGGTATACCATTAATGGATATTTTTTAAGCAAAATTAATTTTTCTGCTACTGATACTTTTTCCAGGTTATTTTATGATGGCAAGATACACATATCATAAAATGTACTGTCTTAACCACTTTAAGTGTACAATTCAGTATTATCAATACATTCATAATGTGTGTACAATTCATACACTTGTAATGTGTATCACACATAACTATCCATCTCCATACTATTTT
Source organism: Lynx canadensis (assembly GCF_007474595.2). Lineage (NCBI taxonomy): Eukaryota > Metazoa > Chordata > Mammalia > Carnivora > Felidae > Lynx > Lynx canadensis. The sequence continues at coordinate 17,433,688 of NC_044318.1, forward strand.
CAACTTAGAAAATATTTATTTCAGGGCATCTGGGTGGCTCAGTTGGTTGAGCATCCGACTTCAGCTCAGGTCACGGTCTCACAGTTCGTGAGTTTGAGCCCCACATCAGACTCTGTGCTGACAATGCAGAGCCTGCTTGGGATTCTCTCGCTCTCCCTCTCTTTCTGCCCCTCCCGACTCTCTCTCTTTCTCTCTCTCAAAATACATAAACTTTAAAAATATTTAAAAATATATTAATTTCCAATAGTTAACATTTGCTTAATAATTTCAATACAATTATATTTCTTTAAGTTGTTTTCTAAATTCTAATTTCAACACCCACTTGGGAATCATTCTCAACCCTCTTTGGCTGCTTGTGACCACTCTTGCTCTGTATCAGAGTAATATTTCTCTTTGATTAGCTCTAAAATCTTATGGCAAACGAATACCCCATCTGTGCCTTCACTCTTTCACACTTAGGGTCACTCTCTTAGGCTGTTTCTCCACTTAAAGGGATCAAGTGTTTTTGTTTAAATATTTTAAAAATGGGGCACCTGGGGAGCTCAGTCAGTTAAACGTCCAACTCTTGATTTTGGCTCAGGTCATGATCTCATGGTTCATGGTTCGTGAGTTTGAGCTCTGCATCAGGTTCTGCACTGAAATTGTGGAGCCTGCTTGGGATTCTCTCTCTCTCTCTCTCTCTCTCTCTCTCTCTCTCTCTCAAAAATAAATGTTAAAAGTAAATAAATATTTTAAAAATACAACTAATCAAAAAATAATATTTAAATGAACATAAAGTGGTTTCTCACCTCATCCTTGTGAATCAAAAATATGAGTTCTGTGCATATTTTCAGTAAGAAGTTAATTCTGATTTTTTTTCAAGGATTGTTCCTTCTAGAATGCAAGGATCCCAGGGTTTTTTTTTTTAACTTAGCTTTGATGTGCATATGGTAAAAACACTGTGCTAGAAAAGAATTATGTTATCTTATCCTCATTGTGGTAAAAGAAAAAACACGTAACATAAATATACCATCTTAACCATTTCTAAGTGTAGAATTCAGTAGTGTTAAGTGTATTCATATTGTTGTGCAACCAATCTGCAGCCACCCTGGTGGCTCAAGTCGGTTGAGGGTCTGACTTTGGCTCAGGTCATGATCTCACAGTGCGTGGGTTCAAGCCCCGCAGTGGGCTCTGTGCTGACAGCTCAGAGCCTGGAGCCTGCTTCACATTCTGTGTTTCCCTCTCTCTCTGCCCCTCCCCCGCTCACGTTCTGTCTCTCTCTCTCTCTCTCAAAAATAAATAAGCATTGAAAAAAGTTCTTAAAAAGTGTTCCTTGGACATTAAATAATCACTTTTAAAGAAGCTCCCTAATGAGTTATCTTCTAAAGCAAGGACAGCAGTGTACAAATAGCACTTCAGACGTATGGGAGACTTAACAAGACAAACACATGTTTTGAGCTTAGATCATTGAGCAACATCTCTATAATTTTTATCCCAGCTCATACAACAGGGAGAAAAAAAAGAAACCTCTGACTTCTGAGGGACAAATACATCAGCAAAGTCTCTATCATGTGGGACAGCATTTGGAAGTTTACTACAAGATAAAAACAAGGACATTGCTGGCTGCAGAGAGCACCAGTTACCAAATTCATTAAAACAGCAGATAATGGACCCCACTCCCAAAGATTCCAGTTCAGTAAAACCGCACTGGGACCAGGCCTCTGTGCTTCTCAAAGCACCTGGGGTGATTATGATGCAGATGATACGAATCATATGTTGAGAAGTATTCCATGGTATGCGTCAGGCTATATCTAGGGATCTTATTAAACATGCAGGTGCCCTGGCCTTCTCAAACCCAACGAATAAGCATCTAGAGGAGTGGGACCAAGGCATCTTTTTAACAGGTTTTCTGGGAGACTGTGATGAACCTTTGTCTTATTGTTAGGGTGACTATCTGCCCACTTTTTAGTTGTAATTCACATATCCTATAATTCACTTCTTTTAAGTGTACAAATTAATAATTCTTAGTCAATTCAGCCATCACTACAATCCAGTTTTAGAACACTTTGCTGTTCTCATCACACTAATAAGATCTCACTGATAAGATCCCTGTTCCCACCCCCAGTCCTAGGCAACCCCTAGGACTTTCTGTTTCTATAGATTTCTCTTCTCTGGACATTTCATATAAATATCTTGTATGCCAGATTTCTTTCATTTAGTATGGCTTTTTAAAATGTTTATCTATTTAATTTATTTAGAGAGAATGCACGAGCAGGGAAGGGGCAAAGAGAGAGGGACAGAAAGAATTCCAAGCAGGCTCCGCACTATCAGTGTAGAGCTGGACACAGGGCTGGATCTCACAAACCGTGAGATCATGACCTGAGCTGAAATCAAGAGGCAGACGCTTAACCAACTGAGCCACCCAGACACCCCTCATTTAGTATGTTTTTGAGGTTTATACTAGTTTCTAATTGCTGCAAATTGCCACACACTTAGTGGCTTAAAACAGTGCAAATTATCTTAAAGTACTAGAGGCCAAAAGTCCAAAATGGGTCTTAGTGGGGCTAAAATCCAAGTATCAGCAAAGCTGTGTTCCTTCTGGACACTCTGGGGGTGAAACCATTCCTTGTGTGTCCAGCTTGTAGAGGCCACCTGCATTCCTTGGTTCTTAGCACCACTCTCACTCTGACCTTTGCTTCCATTGCCCTGTTATAAGTACCCATGTGATTGCATTGGGTCCACTATGATAAGCTCATCTCAAGATCCCTAAGTTAATCACATCTGTAAAATCACTTTTGCCATGTAATGTATTCAGATTCCAGAAACTAGTGTTCTACCTACACAAGGTTCATCCATGTTGTATACATGTAGTATCAGTATTTTGTTATTTTTTTATTGCTCTAGTGTATGGATATACCCTGTATTTATTCATTCACCAGTTAAAGGATATTTGAGTTGTTTTCACTTTTTGGCTATTGTGACTAATGCTGCTGTGGACATTCACACACAAGTCTGTCTGTGGACATGTTTTCATTTGTCTTCAGTGTATGTCTAAGAGTGAAATTGCTGGTCATATGGTCCCAGATTTATTTTGTCCTGGTTTACTTACTAATAGTTCTCCCTGGGGCAGCTGGGTGGCTCAGTCAGTAAGCATCTGATTCTTGATTTGGGCATAGTTCATGATCTCAGTCCGTGGGTTCAAGCCCTGTGTCGGGCTCTGTGCTGACAGTGCTGAGCCTGCTTGGGATTCTCTCTCTCCCAGTCTCTCTGCCCCTCCCCTGCTCACGTGCTCACTCTCTCCTCTCAAAATTATATAAACATTTATAGTTCTCCCTTTTACTCTCAAAATTATCTCGGTTTGTGTAGTAACCCTAATTATAGTAGCTTATAGACCAGAACGTATTGCAATCAATGTAGTCCTGCCTCCTGGCCCAGAATGTTTTACAGGTGGAAAGAGTAACATTAATTATAAACTTGATATAGAAACATAGGTAGTAACTCTAGTTCTTATCTCAGAGCTTTCTAAATGTGGAGATATTTTGAAACTAAATGAAAATCAAACAAACACAAAAACCAGAAATGTTGAAGGATGGAGGGCAGGAAAGGAAGGGAAAGTAACCAGGAGTCTAAGTTTGGTACTTGAATCCCCAGACATCTGTGAAATCTCCACATCAAGAGATAGAAGGACAGCAATGGGTAGGGAAGAACAGATAAATACAATTAAACAAGGAGAATCTAGCAATCTAGGAATTCAGTAAAAGCAAAAGGATTGTAATTTCTGAGTTTAAAATGACCTCAAGGGGCGTGTGGGTGGCTCAGTCGATTGAGCGTCCAACTCTTGATTTCAGCTCAGATCATGATCCCAGGTCATGGGATCAAGCCCCACGAGCCCCACAATGGGCTGTGCTGAGCATGGAGCCTGCTTGAGATTCTCTCTTTCTCTCCCTCTGCCTTTCTCCACTGTTTGTGCCCTCTCTCTCTTTAAAGTAAAAAATAATAATAAATTTTTTAAGTGACAGCAAGTTTTCTCTCCTTGTGTTTTGTGTGTAAACAGTAAAAATTTAAAGGCATATACTCCTGGAGCACCTGGGTAAGTCAGTCAGTTAAGCAACTGACTTTGGCTCAGGTCATGATCTCACAGTGCGTGGGTTCAAGCCCCGCAGTGGGCTCTGTGCTGACAGCTCAGAGCCTGGAGCCTGCTTCAGATTTTGCGTCTCCCTCTCTCTCTGCCCCTCACCTGCTCACACTCTATCTTTCTCTCTTTCAAAAATAAATAAACATTAAAGGCATGCACTCCTGCTATATGCTAATTACTACACAGGGGCAGAGAGGCTAAGCCAGCTGTTCCCAGACTTTATGACTAGGCACTAGATTCACCTGGGGGGCTTTTCTTTAAAATGAAGATTCCTTGGGGCCCCTGGATGGCTCAGTCGTTTAAACGTCTGACTTCAGCTCAGGTCATGATCTCACACTTCGTGAGTTCGAGCCCCACATTGGGCTCTGTGCTGACAGCTCAGAGCCTGGAGCCAGCTTCAGATTCTGTGTCTCCCCCTCACTGCCCCTCCCCTGCTAATGCTCTGTCTCTCTCTATGTCTCAAAAATAAATAAAAACATTTTCAAAAAAATTTTAAATGAAAACTCCTAGATTCCAAACCCTGTAGAGTCTGATTCAGTCAGAGTGGTGGAGAACCCAGGAATCTGCATTTTAACTAGTACTCCACCTAATTCTGATACGTATTTGGCTCTGGGCAAAAAATGGGCAGGCTTCCAAGGGATTCACAAGTTAAGGCTTGCAATTTTAACACCTAAGAAGTCATTTTTATTCTTGGGAATTAGTAGCAGGTAACAACATATCTTTAGTGATGTCACCACTCAAATAAGACTTCCACTAAAGCCATACCGAAGAGATGACAAACACATTCTCCTTTCCCAAACTTACCAGTGTCAAGGCCTCCTTGCTAAAGTAGTTTTGGCTACCCGAGTCATAAAATAATTTCAGAGAAGATAGATCAGCCTACCTTGCTTGCAGAATTTCACGTTTTTTGATATCATGAGGTCGAAACTGGACATCATAAGAATACAGCACTGGCATCTAGGCTGACTCCAGAATATTCTTTCTCAGTAAGGTGTGAATCCTGAGGTCCCTTCCTTCCTTGTCTTTGCAATCTTATGACACAAGTGATCTCCCTTGGATTCTCCCTTTCACATCTGACATCAACCAAGAAGGCGCGTAGCACTTACGTGGATCCCACATACAACTAAGAGAAATGTGAAAAGCAGAGTTTTTAAGACAAAAGGGCTGTATGTTTCTGTTTAATAAAATGTATGGATCCAAGAGAAAGTGGGAGAATTAAACATTACCTAGAGCAGCTTTGACTTCAGATCTTGACCACTAAAGTGAGGTGTCAAAAATAACCATGCCCTTGGCCCCTGCTCAGGGATGATATACAAATTAGTGAAGCATTCCATATTTAAAAATTTTTTACATAACCATCCCCCTCCCCAATTATGATTGGTAGCTACCTTAAACATTTATGAGTCATAGTTCTCTCCATTAAGGAGCTTAAAATCAAAGAAAGGTAAAATGTTGATTCTGGTTGAAACTGGGCAATAGGTAAATGGGAGTTCATTGTGCTATCCCTTTAACTTCTATTTGTCTGAAAATGCCAATAATGTTTTTTCTTTAATCTAGTTAAGGAAAATGAAACATGAATAAACAACCAATTATCAATACAAGGCAGTAAAGTTCCCAGAAGGGAGAATAAACTCCAGGCTATAGTGCTATTTGCTTGGGTAGGATTCTGAGAGGAACAGGGAAGGAAATGCCAACAATCAAAATTATGGATTAGGAGGAGCCATGATTAATGCCTCTGGCTTTAATATGGCAAGATGATGTTCCCAAGTACAAGATCAAACCACGTTCCTAGAGTCTATTTTGCCTCCCCATAGCCTCCTTCCTTATGATGTTCCTCCCCACCCGCCCAACTCCAGCTCAAGGCAGGAAGTTGGGCTCCACGGGTCAGATTTGACTCCATATTAAGAAAACTAACAAAGCTTTCCAGCAATGTACTCCTCTGGTTTTCCATCTTCTTATTCCTTTCCTCTCCCAGGGCTTGCAGTGTCTCCTATGCAGAAACAATTTCAAGGACCTCATTTTCTTCTGCAGTAAAATTCGAGAGTTGTGGCAGAAATCTGACATGAGCTGGTAAGGCAACCTGGAGAAATTTCAAGGTCTTCTGTCACCTACACCCTTGTTTTTATGCTAGTCTGGGCCATGGGCATTATAAAAGAGGAAAAGAGGTTTTAAAAATACATTTAAAAAGTAATGAGTAAGGAGATGTAGGCAATCTGGAGCCTCATCTAGATAAAGAACACTCTTCTTCCCTCCCTTTTTTCTCCTTTATTTCTTATCCTCTTGGTCACCCGCTTTCTCTTTCTGTGTCTTCAATTCTCAACTCTTTTACTACTTCCCTCCATTTGGGGGCTTACTCCTCCAAGCATTAATTATTCAAAAGGTATAGGGAGTGACAACGCAAAATGAGAATTGGAGCTCAAGGATCCAGCCTCCCCCAGCACTATAATTATGTAATTAGCTATACAACTGGTTGGGAGCTGAAGAAAAGCATGAGGTGGAAAATGTACACTACCTACCAATACCACACATGTTAACAATGGCATCCCATCTCAGTTACACACACCCTTCCTCCCCTCATAAGCAACAGTCAATGAATTGGGTAGGACACTGATATGATGTGGAAGTGGTAGATCTGTCCACAAGATGGCAGTCCTACTTTGTAGTGTATAACAATAGGAAATTTGCGGTGGTACAAAATATGAATAAACTTAGAATTATGTTATTTATATAGGTGATATCATGAATTATATTTCAATTCCTACCACATATTAACAATTTTTTGTTTGGGTCACAGTTAAATTTTGAGGTGTGGGTGATATTTATTACAAGGGAACATTCTAAATAGGTGTGTGTATGCGTGTGTGTGTGTGTGTGTGTATCCCACCTAACCTGAACTGTTGGATGAAATTCCAATGACTGGACTCTCAGGGGTGCAGCTAATTTGGGGGGTAATGCTTAAAAAGCACTGGAAATAGAGGTTTATATTCCATGTTAATGAATTTGAACTTTATCTTGAAAAACATGGGGAATCATTGAAAAATTTTAAGCAGGTGGGTGACTTGATCAGAGCAATGTTTCCCCAATTTCACTCACTGGTATAGCACCTTCATGATTTCTGCCATAACTATTACCAGTAGTTAATTTACTCAATGTTGTTTAAACCTACTTTTACTCTCTTATAATGTAAAGAGGAAACTCATTACTAGTATTGCTTGGCATAATCAATTTCCAAAATAAATGTACAACTGTTGAAATGGAACAATATTCATTTATAAACTTAAAATTATCTCATGCACCGCTATAGTGTTAAGTCTCCCACACTTTGGGTCACTCTCCTGTGTGGTATGGACTGAGTTAGGGGTGCCCCCTGAAAGCACAGAAATTGGGTTTGCATCAGATACTTTTTTTTTGTCCCCAAGTAAATTTTATTGCCACTGCACATAGAAGAAATTAGAATGTTTGACATAAATATTCCAAAAATAATTTTCCACTTTTTGAAAAACTTCAAATGTAAAGAAAAGCTGAGGGAATAGTACAATAGATGCCCATTCACCCTTGACTTAGATTAATTTTTTGAAAGTTAAAAATGTTTATTTATAAAGAAAATGATTGTATGCTAATTTGAACAGCTACATTGTACAAAAAATGACTTGAAAATTCCCTTTTGATATCCTTAAAGAGCTGGATGCCAGTATATATGCTTTTCTCTCTCTTCGGACCTCTTAATGTTAAACTGGAGTTGAGCAGAAATATAACCTAGGTTCTCTCAAATCATTCTTGGGCTCCAGACAAGGAACTGGACCTCTGAACAAATAAACGGGTTACTAATAACTGTAACCAGGGAAAGACAAAGCTATGAGTGATGAAAGTTCCTTCCACATGGCATCCCTCCACTCCTGCATCAGATTTTTTTTTTTTTTTTTTTTTTTTTTTTAATTTTTTTTTTTCAACGTTTATTTATTTTTGGGACAGAGAGAGACAGAGCATGAACGGGGGAGGGGCAGAGAGAGAGGGAGACACAGAATCGGAAACAGGCTCCAGGCTCCGAGCCATCAGCCCAGAGCCCGACGCGGGGCTCGAACTCACGGACCGCGAGATCGTGACCTGGCTGAAGTCGGACGCTTAACCGACTGCGCCACCCAGGCGCCCCCCTGCATCAGATTCTTAATGACCAGGTGTCACTTGAAATCCTGTTAGACAATTGTAGGCGTGAAGCCACTTAGCTACAGACCAAAGAGTTAGACATAAGTTCGTCTATGCCTTGTAAATGTATAAAGCACCACCAGCCCTTCTGAAATTTCAATGTGCAATTCTTGTAAAATGCAGATTCTGATTCAGTATGTAGATTCTGCATTTCTGACTCTAAATGGTGTTAATGTTGTTTTCCCCCAACCATGCTACGATAGCACAATACGAGACTGTAAGTTCCTGAAGGACAGGGGACCACGTCTCAATCTTTAGCATAGCCATGGAAGGTGACTTCATGAGTCATGAGTTAATACTCATTGAAGAGGGGTGAACTTTCTTCCCCTGGATAGTCACAAGACTCCTAGTATGCAGGTTTCAGCTCAGAAGTACCCCCAACACACAGCCCTGCTATTCAAAACATTTTAATTTTTCGCATACGAAAAGTGTAGTTAAGTTTTTGTTTTCTACGTAGCCTCGGCCTAGAATATAAATTTCATGAAAGCAGAGGCCTTAATTGTGAGGACAGCCTCGGTTTCAGGACTCAGCCCATTTGTATTCCCCGCCTGTTCTGGGAGTTAAAGCAGCAAGTTCATTGGACAAGACCTCCATTCTCAGAAAGCTAATGATCTAATGAGGACTTTACCAAGCAAGGGACAGTCACGTCCGGACTCGAAGCCCGTCCTGCAAAAAAGCAAATAGATAACGGAAGTCTCTCCGAAAGCGCCGGCCGAAAGACAGCAGAAAAGTGCGTGAGCTCAAGAGCAAGGGTAAATCCAGAGACCACGGGTGGGATCCCGGGAAAGGGGGCTCTCTCATTGGACAATCCGGATCGGGAGAATCCAAAGTGCGGGGGGGGGTTCTGATGGGATGTCGTAGACGTAGAGCAGGATTACAGAGTGGATATCCGGGCCAGGACTAGAATCCAAAAAGTGGTAACATAAGTAATCTTCTGCTTATTTACTTACAAAATTATGCGTCTGCCTATCCTGCGTCTTAGAGTAATTGGACTGGCCCAACCTCCTCCGGGGAGCAGTAGAGTGCTGTCCGCATAGAGAGTCCTCTTACGTAGAAGGCGTGGGAAAGATTGTCGCGGGGGAAGCTGGGAAACTCCGTCGTCGGCCACCATCTTGCTTTCCTTTAACCGGCTGTGACCGTGGATTAGAGCAATCTTGAGCCATGAAGCTGCTAAGCAGAGCCGGGTCTTTTTCGGTGAGCACAGCCGGTGGGCTTGGGGAAAGGTTGGGGAGCAGTTTGTCGGCATGTCAGCTGATACGGACCGGTGGTGCTTGGTTTGGAGTTTCGGGGCCTTGGGCTTCCGTCTGCCCTTCAGCCGAATTCTGCGGGCCAAGTGGGCTGCAAACTGAGTGGGTCGCGCATTGGAGGCCCAGCTCGTGCTACGAGCAGAAGAGACCTAACGCCGGAAAACCTGAAAAGGAGAGGGAAAGAGCTTGAGAGTGGAGGTGAAGTGACTCAGTGGAGAGACCTCTGAAGGTCACTGCTGCACTTGGCGTGCGGGAGGAGACAGCGAGTCCTGGGGGACAAGGAGGCCGGCGAGTACCTAGCCCTCCACCCTTACTTACCCTGTCAGCCCCGGCCCCTGCTTCTTAGTGTATCACGGAGCATCAGTTTCCCCAACGGTTAAGCTGAGCTTATGAGTAAAATGTTAAGGAAGAAATAAGCAAATTGCCGTACAGTGCTTATCACTGTGCCTGAAACTTTTACGGTGCCCCAGCAGTATAACGTGTTTTTCTTGATGTTAGAGAATTCTAGGAGGGGCTCAGGGTCAGCCCTCGGGAGCCGCTTAAGACTTCTCATTCAACCCAGACAAAACAGAGCCGTCACTTGGGGAAGACTCCTCAAATGTCAGCGTGCTATCACTGTGGAGTGGAGGTTATCATCAGGGGAAATGAGGAACACTTTTAAAAATTTCAGGTGGGCGGGGCCCCTGGGTGGCTCAGTCGGTTAAGCCAGGGTGGCTAAGTCGGTTAAGTTTGGCTCAGGTCATGATTTCTTGGTTCGTGAGTTGGAGCCCCGCGTAGGGCTCTGTGCTGACAGCTCAGAGCCTGGAGCCTGCTTCAGATTCTGTGTCTCTCCATCTCTCGGCCCCTCCCCTGCTCATGCTCTGTGTCTCTCTGTCTCTCAATAATAAACGTTAAAAAAAAAAAAAAAAAAAAAACTCAGGCGGGCAAGGTTTGCTGCCAGGGAATAGTTGGTAGTATCTGCATACATTTTTGGTTATAATACCCTTTGGGGGAACGTACCTGGCATCTAGAGGCCAGAAGTGCTGCTAAATTCCTACAGTCCGCAAACACATTCCCCCACAACAAAAAATTAGCCCAAGATGCCGGTAGAATCTGGTTACTAGATAACCTAGAAACCTGCTAGAGAGTGGTGAAGAAGAACAGGGAATGGAGTTTCCCTGTGCCTAATGTTTAGATAGATATACTGTGGATATATAAAGGGCTGCCATTTACAGTACAATATCGCCTAAATTACCCTTCCTGGCACACCTAGACAAACCAGTAATTAACAACTCTGAGAGCAGCCTAGTTAAACTAGCAAAACACCCCAAAATCTCCATTCCATCCATCCCCACTTTCCAGTAGATGAAAGTACTCAAAGGTAGCTGAACTGGAGAGGACTAATGTAAACAAATTGCAGTAAACTTGAAAACAATTAATGTTCCCAATTATATCACTTACTTTACAGAAGAATAAGTTTATACATATTTGGTTATTAACGTAATCTAGTAATTGCATGACAATTACGAGGATAATTCTTTGCAACTGATTTGAATGGGACCAATTAAGGACAGTACATAATCAACAAAGCTGTTTCTTGAGGGAAAAGCACCTAAATCTCCCTTAACAGTGGAACTATAGATTATTCATACTTGAACAGCTATGAAAATCGAAAACCAAAATCACAAGTAGAATTAAACGTACCACACCCAGCAAACGAAATTGATAGTAAAACAAAGCTCATTGTAATTTATAATTAAAAAGTACTAATAACAAGTGAAAACTAGGAACCAACTTAGTACAGCACTGATGTTGAATATATAACAGCCCTTCAGGACATCATAGAGGAGGGGCATTGCAGCCTCTGATGGGAGTCCTCAGGAAACTCCAGCAGTATGTGGATTTGGTTTTGGGATAACATCTCTGCTGATAACCTCAGGAACCTAAGGATGAATATTATAGCAGTGTATATCATTTGACAAAAAAAAACAAACAAACAATAAAGTTATGCATTTTGGATCCATTATCCAGCATTTAAGAGGACCCTTTTACCTTTCCAGTGGCTGCATATAATAAACTGACAATCTGCTGTAGCTGAAGCTATTGTTAATTGCAGGATGATCAAAATTTATATTAGGCGAAGAAATAAAACCCTTGGTTGTGTGGTCCTACTGTAGCACGCAAGACAGTGAAGATACTGTGGAAAATATCGGGGGCTTGGAAGAATTTTCCTTGGTATACTCTCTTTTTTAAAGGTTACTAAAATGATCATGGAGATGAAGTCACTTCCCTTGGGAAGTAGGCTAAAATGAGATTCTCTGAGCAGATAAGGAAAACAGTAATGCTGACATCAATAAAAGGGTATGGATGTGGCAGTCCCACACCTTTTCAAAAAAATTCCAAAGCATTAGAGCCAGGAAGAACCACCTGAAGCTTTAATAGGATGGTTATAAGAAAAAAGATGGCTAAAAGGGAAAAGAAAATACAGTAGTTCTTTACATTTTAAAAAATGAGCATTGGGGTGCCTGGGTAGCTCATTCAGTTAAGCATCCAAGTTTGGCTCCGGTCATGATCTCACAGCTAGTGGGTTCGAGCCCCGCATCAGGCTTTGTGCTGACAGTGCAGAGCCTGGAGCCTGCTTTGGATTCTGTGTCTCCCTCTATCTCTGCCCCTCCCCTGCTTATGCTCTGTCGCTCTCAAAAATAAATAAATGTGAAAAAAATTATTAAAAAAAAATGAGCACGTAGGATTAGGTATTCCTTCAGGCTCTACACAAAAAGAGATTTAAGTAACTTAGTAATACTAAGTTAATCAGCCAAATCCTCCCATGAAGTTATTTTATCACTGGACACCTTCCTTGGGCACACCAGAATATAAGACATTGTTCTTGAAAGAAATCTGGGTAACCTGTCTTTTTTGTGTTTAGAGGTTTTATTCCCTGAAAGTTGCTCCCAAAGTGAAGACCACAGCTGCCCCTGCAGGAGTGCCTCCACTTCCTCAGGACCTTGAGGTTAGTCCCACTGAGTTGCTCACTGAAACCCATACATGCCTTACTGTCTTTGGTAATATGAAAACATTGATCACATCTTACTTTATTTTAAATACAGTTTACCAAGTTACCAAATGGCTTAGTGATTGCTTCTCTGGAAAACTATGCTCCTGCATCAAGAATTGGTTTGTTCATTAAAGCAGGCAGTAGATATGAGGACTCCAACAACTTAGGAACCTCTCATTTGCTTCGTCTTGCATCCAGTTTGGTAAGCGTCTTTATTGCCTCACTTTGTTCAGAAATGCTATAGTATCATGGTCTTACAGAAAAGAAGTATAGTGGTAGCACCTGGGTGGCTCAGTTGATTAAGCATCCAACCCTTGATCTCAGCTCAGGTCTTCATCTCAGTTGTGAGTTCAAGCCCCACGTTGGGCTCTGTGCTAGGTGTGAAGCCTACTTAAAAAAATACATAAGTAAAACAAAAAAGAAAAGAAACACTATAGTGTACTTTTGGCAAACTTTAAAAGGATCTGCTATTTAGGTAAAGTTCTTTTTGAGTCTAATGACAATCAGACATTAGATTGTGATACAGTGTGATGTTTGGCAGTAAAAAATTACTAAATACGGTTGTTGTTTCTTTTTCCAGACTACAAAAGGAGCTTCATCTTTCAAGATAACCCGTGGAATTGAAGCAGTTGGTGGTAAATTAAGGTATGTTAAAAATAAGTAATAAGAGGGGCGCCTGGTGGCTTGGTCAGTTAAGCGTCCGACTTCGGCTCAGGTCATGACTCACAGTCCATGAGTTTGAGCCCCGCGTCAGGCTTTGTGCTGACAGCTCAGAGCCTGGAGCCTGTTTCAGATTCTGTGTCTCCCTCTCTCTCTGCCCCTCCCCTGTTCATGCTCTGTCTCTCTCTGTCTCAAAAATAAATAAATGTTAAAAAAAAAAATTTTTTTTTTAAATAAGTAGTAAGAAACTATGAGAACACCAGAAAATACTCAACTGTAAGAGAACTTTTCTATCTTATCAAGGTGATTAAGGATTTGTGAAGACACAAGAAGAAGGCTAATCAATTTGACAACATCAAAATGTAAAACATCTTTATGACTTAAAGTAAAAATTCAAGTAACTGGCAGTAAATATTTGCAACATAAACACGGAAATGATTATTTGGAAAAATAAAGAACTACAAATTAGGAGAGGACAAGCAAAATAGGAAATGGACAGACAAAGGATAGGAACAGTCTATTCCCAGAGTAGGAAGCCAGAAACACTGATCTTTACTTATAATCGACTGTGTCATGCCGTTACCTGTCAGATTTATAAAAGGTGTTGGCAGTGTTAAGAGGGAGAATCTCTTCTACAGTTAGTGGAATAAACTGATACAAGTACTTAGGAAAGAATCAACAAATATCTAGTAATACTGAAAATGAGATATCTTACAGTCTAAGTTTTTAATCCACATGCACAAAGACTGGAAACAATCTAAATGCCATCTTCAGGGAAATGGATAAATAAAGTATAGTCTAGTGATATGGGACTAGTATACAGCAGTTAAGGAATGAACTAGATTATTCTAGTTAAATATTTTGCGGAGAAACAACAGATATTTTTAAGGTATCATTTTAAAAACAATACATAGTGCTTACCATTGTGTTTGTCTCTAGAGTGGGAAAGAGGGAGTGAAAGAGTTAGCCAGAGAAGGGTACAAAGAGATCTTCAACTTTAATTGCCATTTTTTTTTTTAATTAGGGTAAAATATACATAAAATTTACTGCTTTAAGTGTACAGGTCTTTGGCATGAAGTGGCTTTAGGAAACCATCACTACTATACATCTCCAGGATGTTTTTTTTGTTCCCCAACTGAAACACTCTAGCTATTAAACACTAACTCTCCTTCTGTCTTTGGCCACCCCTTACAGTGACCATTCTATGTTGTATGGTTTAGAGTTCTCTAGGTTCCTCCTGAAAGCAGAATCATGATATTCTTTCTGATTTCTAATTTCACGTAGTTTAATGTCTTCAAGGTGCATCCATGTGTAACATGTCAAGATTTCCTTCCTTTAAAGACTTTTTAAAATATTTCAAGCTTTAGTTGACGAATATGTGTGCTTTTAAACTTCAGAATAAGTTTTCCAAAGGAATTTGTTGATTTAACAAAGATATAAGGAAGCCTTATTTTTCTGATTTAGATAATTCATTGTAATTTATTTCTGATTCAGTGTGACTTCAACCAGGGAAAACATGGCCTACACTGTGGAATGTCTGCGAGATGATGTGTAAGTATCTGCACGTGCTGAGGACATCTGCTTTTAAAGAAATCCTAAGCTGCTCAGTTCTTGTCCTTTTTAATGTGGCGTTATGACCTCTGATTTTGGTCACAAACTATAGAACACTATGCTTACCACAAGGCCTAAAACTTAATATAGAGAGCATTACATTTATGTAGAATGGACTTTGGTTTTAAATTTTTGACGTGAAACTCTTGATGTCTTCTATAGTGATATTCTAATGGAGTTCCTGCTCAATGTCACCACAGCCCCAGAATTTCGTCGTTGGGAAGTAGCTGACCTTCAGTCTCAGCTAAGGATTGACAAAGCTGTGGCTTTTCAGAATCCACAGGCTCGTAAGTATATTTTCAGATCACATTCAGTTGCTTGTAAGATACTGGGTTTTTGAGGAAAAAAATTGCTGTTGAAATTTTCTTCTGCTTGAGTTTATAAATAACTTTTCCAAAATTTGTCTAGTTTCTTAACTGTGTTCTTTTGTTTCTAAACATTTATGTTGTTGATTATTTTTCATCTTTGATGGTAGGTAAATTAATTATAGAATCCCTGTTTTAGTATTTAGAATCCAGTGTTTTTTCAGTAGTTTGCTTACACCAAACCGAGCAACAGTTCGTAATTGGTGCTGCTATTATTGTTTAGCCAACTCACCTTTACTAGATGTTTCCAAAGGAAGCAACTTTTTTTTTTTTTTTTTAACTTTTTTGGTGTTCGTATTTTGTGTTTATATGATAACTGTCGACAAGTGTGACTAGCAAAACAAATACGTAAACAAGCAGCACCGACTCTTGGAAGTCACACAGCTTTGGCAGGAGCAGAAGCGTGCAGGTGGACCACTCGGGTCTAAGCAGGTGACCAGCTGCAGGGGCTCAGCATGGGATGCGCTTCACTCAGAACGCAGGCCTGTCAGTGTCTGGAACGTATGAGAGCTTGGTTTATGTTAGCTAATATTATGTTAGTGATACTGTTTTACAAAGGAGTATGGTCTTCATTACTCTGGACCTCCACCAAAGAAATAGATGGCCTGTAAGTCATCTTTTCTACAATTTTCTATTTCTTCCCTGCTGTTAGCAGTGAGGTTCCAGCCTTCATCCTTTCTATCTGAACAGTTATTGCTGTCTCCTGGCTGGTGTCTGCCCCCAGGTCTGCATCTTCGTCCATCTCCCACATTGCCATCAAGCGATCCTTCATGAAAACCGTTTAAAGGCTTCTCAGTCTCTGTTGCATAAAGTTCAAACTCTTCACCTTAGCATGTGTGATAACTTTCACCATCTGACCCCTGCCTACCTCCATCGCTTTTTGTTCTATCTTCTTCCCCTCCCAACTGCATTTCCCCTTTGAATCTGTTATCCTACTGGATGCTTTTGTCTGTTTTCTCTGCCTGAAATGCCACTCCCTAATCATTCTCCTGGGAAACACCTACTCCTTATGTAAGACTCATCCTGGATTTTACTTCTGGTGCTCCTTCCTGATTCCCACTGCCCTTCCCTTGTGCCCCTGCTGCTTTTTTCACATCCTGCTGACATCAGCTTCATCATGCTTTCACAGTTTTTCCTCTCAACATTTTGAGGGCAGGCATTGTGTCTTACTCATGTCTCTATTTCCAGCACCTAACACAGTGCCTGGCATAGAGAAATTGCCCAAATAATGAGCAAATGAAAGGGACATACCTCAAAGACACTGACTGAAGCAGGAAAGCAAGAACAGTGCCAGTCACCAGTGAGGAGTGCAGTTTGACCTCCGAGAGCTAGTAAGATGACTTAACACTGGCACTTTCATACCTCTTTTTAACCTGACAACTCCTCATTACTTAGAGAGCCTCGGAGTCAAATTCAGGTAAATGACTTATCCAAGATCACATGGCATGTTGGTAGCAGAGCTATAACTCAATTCAGACTTGCTGAAACCCAGACCATTATAGTTTCCAGACGATACCAGGTAGATGAGAGAAGTGATCAGGTGGACCCCGTGATGTAGAAGCTGCTTTCACATAATTTCTTGCTTTTCTCAGCACATTCAACTGGCAGAATTTTAAAATTCAAGCCTTAATCTTAACACTTGAATGCCATAAGGTGACCAAAATTGTAGTCTCATTGCTTTCCATGTTCTGAAAATGTTGACTTTATTTGAATTGTGTTTCCACAAGTGCTTCTTTACTTATTTTACAGGTGTCATTGAAAATTTGCATGCTGCAGCTTACCGAAATGCCTTGGCTAATTCCCTGTATTGCCCTGATTATAGGATTGGAAAAGTGACACCAGATGAGGTACTGATAAAACACATTACCTTTTACAGTGTGCTGCTTTTCACTGCCATTTCAGGTTTGTTAATTTTTCTTTTCATCTTCAAATTTAAAATCACCTCCTGGCTTTTTTTTTTTTTTTTCCATCAGCTTGGCTTTTTAACTAAAATTCTATCTGAACAATTTTTACAGCTTTTAACTTAAAGTTTTGAATCACAAAAGGAATATATGAATTTCAGAAAAATCCAGAACAAGTAAAAAAGAAAACATTTCACATACCTAAAGTCACTGAATGTTACTGCCTAGATATATTTTCCTCTAGACCTTTCTCTGTTTATATGTGTCTTTTTAAAGCAGTATTTAAATGTTAAATTTAGTAATCTTGTGACCAAAAGTCTTCTTTAACTCCTCTGAATAGGCAGATAGGAATGAACCCGAATCACTTCCCATCCCTCGTTAGCCTGCTTACTAGCTCATTCGTCTCCTCCAGCACACTGGCCTCACTTTACTGGCAGTACAGACTTGCCACATGTCACAGCCGTATGTATAACCTAAAACTTCACTTCTAAAATGTGAAACTGAAACCTTGAGTATCAAACCTGCAAGTGTAGATATGCATATATAATCTTAATTTCCTATTCCATCCCCCCCCCAAATTTTTTTTATCAAAAGATATTAAGAGAAAAATTTGCAAAAGAAAGAGAAGAATTGGGAACTATTAATACTCGCAAAGTATATATAACTTGGAAATTAAGGTTTTATTCTTTCATTTCTGGTTAGCCACTAGAGCAAACTGAATTGTATATTCTATCCCTTTACTCTTTTATTTCCTGGTTAGAAAACCATCCACTTATCAATCAACAGTTTAATGCCTCCCATTCATATGGCACTTTAAAAAAAAATTATAACTGATATGATCCAACTTAAATGCTAAGCATTTTTCATAAGACTGGCCGTCAGTGAGTTTTGAAATTTTTCAGAAATCAATTTCACCCATGTGAAAATATATTATTAAGATAACTAAAAGAATATATAGAGCAAAACATCTACAAGAATGTCAACTGTAAGATTGCTTATAATTGTGAAAAATGAGACACAAGTTAAATACCCAACTTTCTGGGACTGAATAACTCACTTAGTTATCTGTAGAATGGACTTATTCAGTCATCCAAAAATATTGATATGGAAAAGTTCCATAGCATATTATCAAGTGAAGAAAACACAATTTACAAATAGGATATACCATAGGGTCCCAATTTTAGAAAATAAAGTATGTGTGTGTTTGTGTGTGTGTGTGTGTGTGTGTGTGTCTGTGTCTGTCTGTCTGTCTGTCTCCTGGGCAAGATGTTAACCATGGTTATCTCAAAATTATTAGCATTTTTAATTGTGTCCTTAAAGGAAATCCTAAAGAAATTGGTGGTAGACTACCTTGAGCAATGGCAGCATTCAGTAGAAAAAATATAAAAATATGACTTTCCAGGGTGATTCCAGAGATTTAAGCACCATTGGCTTTAGGGCATAAATTGTGGTAACTTGATTCAGTCTCATTACCTTAGCCTAGTGATTTTTAACATTATGACCCATTCCCAGGGAACTTTTTTTAGCCAATTTCTTATACCCAGAATTTTTAATATCATAGATACACTCTGTGTTTATATATGTATACATATATATATTTGTATTCTATATATGAAAGGAGTAAAATGTTTTTCTTGCCCCCAGGAGCCAATTTTCAGTCCCTTGGGAGAAATAGTGGGCCTGTTGAGAGTATGTTTTAGCCCTACTTTTGTATGTTAGGTCTAAATAATATAAACCAGTGATTCGCAAATCTCACTGATCTCAGATCACCTGGGGATTCATTGGATGGGCAGATGGTTGGTTGGTTTTAAATCAAGATTCTGATTCCACATTGAATCTAGTATATCAGTTTGTAGAGTGGGCCTAGGAATGGGGTGGGGGTCAGAGACAGTGACAGTGTTTGTTTTTGTTTTTTAAGCTCCAGCTAATTTTGTTATCCAGGTTGGAAACCCTGATATACACTGTAATCTCCTGACAAGGAACCCTTCAAAGATGAGTGTGAAGGATATAGGAGGGATATGGTGACATAACTGTTAGCCCTACGGTAGAATGTTAGTGGTACCTTATTAATGTCTATAAAGAGACAAAAGAAATCTGATGCACATCTGCTAAAATCATCTTATAATAAAAATCATAAACTTAGTCTCATTTTTTTTCAAGTTCAAGCCAGTGTGTGCTCTGATTTTTTTCAGGCCTTTTTTAATTCCTTTTTTTCAGTACAGATTTATTGAGATATAATTCATGTACTGTATAGTTCACCTACTTAAAGTGCACAGTTCAGTGGTTTTCATTATGTTCATAGTTCTGTAACCATCATCACATTAAGTTCTAGTTCTGAATTTCAGCAATAGTTTTAAAAATTAAATCCGTATTAAAAAAAAATTAAATCTGTATAATTCAGCACTAGGTAGTCTAGTTCACTACAGCAGCCTTTAAGCCTGAGTTTTTATTTTCTCTTGCGCTGCAGTTTTAATTGTTAGTGTTTTGTATTTCTACCTATATAACCTCATAAATGTTTTTAACTTCCTCAGTTACATAACTATGTGCAGAACCATTTTACAAGTGCGAGAATGGCTTTGATCGGACTTGGTAAGTTGGGAATTGCTTGCAGGTCAGTTTGTTTCCTTAAGAACAGTAACTAATTGGGGCGCCTGGGTGGCTCAGTCGGTTGAGCGTCTGACTTCAGTTCAGGTCATGATCTCGTGGTTCGTGAGTTCCAGCCCCGCATCGGGCTTTGTGCTCATAGCTCGGACCCTGGAGCCTGCTTCAGATTCTGTGTCTCTCTTTCTATTTCTCCCCCACTCGCACTCTGTCTCTCTTTCTCAAAAATAAATAAATATTAAAACAAAATTTTTTTTAAAAGAACAGTAATTATGTGAGCACATGATTGAATGAAATTTGATAACTCAGTCCTCTGTTTATGTTTACAGTCCTCAGGCACTATGTGATGGGATTTTAATTCTCAGGTTGTTTTGTTTTAGAAAGCAGAATTCAACATTTATGTAAAAAAAATTACAGTATTTGAAAAATCTTTGACAAAGGACAAATGTCTCTGAGCAAAGAGCTTTAAAAGTATTTTTGTGGGGCGCCTGGGTGGCGCAGTCGGTTAAGCGTCCGACTTCAGCCAGGTCACGATCTCGCGGTCCGTGAGTTCGAGCCCCGCGTCGGGCTCTGTGCTGACTGCTCAGAGCCTGGAGCCTGTTTCCGATTCTGTGTCTCCCTCTCTCTCTGCCCCTCCCCCGTTCATGCTCTGTCTCTCTCTGTCCCAAAAATAAATAAACGTTGAAAAAAAAAAAATTAAAAAAATAAAAAATAAAAGTATTTTTGTTTTTGTTTTTAAAGATGTATAATATAATTGAAAATAGGCAAAGGGCACGAACAAACAAGTCATGGGGAAAATGTTTGTATATATGTGTATATGGCCAATTATTGTAAAAAAAAAAAAATAGCCTCACTAGTAGTTAAAAGCTTCTAACCCGTGACATTGGCAAAAATTAAAAGATTGACACCACCCAGTATTAACCAAGGTATGGAGAAATAGGCACTCTTAAAAACTGTTGGTGGAAGCATAAACTGGTCCATTTTTGGAGGTCTCTTTAAATATATTAAAATTCTAAATGTTGACAGCTTTAGACCCAACAATTTTATTTTTAAGCATTTATCATACAAAAACAGTTGGTCAAGTTTACAAAACAGTTGCACAAGGATATTATTTGCAATATTGGGTTTTTTGTTCATTTGTTTTATAAATAACACTTTAATAGAGGTATCATTCACATACCATAAAATCCACCTTTTTAAAGCGTATGATTCCATGGGGTTTATTATATTCAGAGAGTACTATGACTATTAACACTGCATAATTTCAGAACACTGTCATTATCCCCAAGAGAGGCTATATTTATTAGCAGTCACTCCCCTGTTCTACTTCCTTGCCTTTGACAACTGCTAATCTACTTCCTGTCTCTGTAGAATTGACTTGTCTGGACATTTCATATAAATAAAATCTCATAATATGTAGCCTTTTGTAGCTGGCTTTTTTTCAGTTAACATAGTGTTCTCAAAGTCCATCCCTATTGTAATGTACCAATGTTCCATTCCCTCTTCTAGCTAAAAAATATTCTATTATCACTTTTTGTTCATCCATTCATCACTTGGACATTGAGTTGTTTTCACCTTTTGGCTATTGTAAATATAAATATTCATGTATAAGTTTTTGTTATATGCCTGTTTTTAATTCTTTGGGGTATATTATTAGAAGTAAAATTGCCAAGACATATGGTAAGTGTTTAACCGTCTGAGGAACTGCCAGACTGTTTTCTGTGGCAGTTGAACCATTTTAGTGTTTCCACCAACAAGTGCACAAGGGTTCCAATAACTACACTTGCTCACCAACACTTATTATTATCTGTCTTTTTGATTATGACCATACTTGTGCGTGTGAAGTGGTGTCTCATTGTGGTTTTGGTTTGCATCTCCCTAATGACCAAGCACATTGAACATCTGTTTTTGTGCTTTTGGGCCATTTGCATATCTTCTTTGGGGAAATACATATTCAGGTCCTCTGCCCATTTTTTAGTTGGGCTGTTTGGTTTTTTTATCGTTGAGTTGTAAGAGTCTTTGTATATTCTGGATACTAAATCCTTATCAGATATGTGATTTGCAAACATTCTTCCCCATTCTGTGGGTTCTTTTCACTCTCTTGAAAGTGTTCTTTGATGCACAATGCAATATTGTTTTTAAAAAGTTTTTTTTTAATGTTTATTCATTTTTGAGAGAGGGAGAAAGTGAACAGGGGAGGAGCAGAGAGAGAGGGAGACAGAATCAGAAGTAGGCTCCAGGCTCTGAGCTGTCAGCACAGAGCCCAACACGGGGCTCGAACTCACAAGCCAGGAGATCATGACCTGAGCTGAAGTTGGACGCCCAACCGACTGAGCCACACAGGCGCCCCTGCAATATTGTTTTAATAGCCAACTATTGGAAACAGTCCATCAAAAAGGGATTGATTAAATAAATGGTGGTACATCCATAAAATGGAATTCTTTATAACCATTAAATGTTTGCTGTAAACCACTCACTGAGATCTAAATTACAAAAGACAAGTTAGAAATAATATAAATAGAGTAACACCATTTTAAAAAAAAGGAAAATGATAATATTCATATATGTGTAGTAAAAAGTTCTAGATGAGTATATAGTAAAGTATAAGTGGCATCTCAGGGAGGGTAGCATTTTGGGAGCGTACTCTTGTTTTCTTTACTGTTTTTTTCTATAAAAACTTGAATTGTACAATCATGTATTTAAAAGAGGTATTTTACAATTGTGTTTTAGAAATGATGGTTCTATCTTGGTTTTGTTTCTGTTGAAATAGGTGTGAGTCATCCTGTTCTAAAGCAAGTTGCTGAACAGTTTCTCAACATGAGGGGTGGGCTTGGTTTACCTAGTACAAAGGCCAGATATCGTGGAGGTAAGTAAGCATTTTGTTCTGTTAGGACTAATTTATCAGAAGGATGTTCTACATCAGAATAGCATATTGGTGTGGGATAGGCCTGATTACTTACCACCAAACAGACTCCGTGTGGAAGGAAGAGAATAGATTGGTTGGGAGTTGTGTATTAAACGTGTTGTGTATGTGTGCGTGCGCGCTGTGGGGAGAGCAGAATGACATGCTAAGAGCACCAGGCCACAGGAAAGTTTAATTTCAGTGAGTTAATACTGTGTTGTAGAGAATACAGAGTAAAACCTGTGGGAAACAAGCCCCTTTCTTCGTCACTCTCTCCTTACATGGCACCAGGTGAAATCCGAGAGCAGAGCGGAGACAGCCTCGTCCATGCTGCCCTTGTAGCAGAAAGTGCTACAATAGGAAGTGCAGAAGCAAATGCATTTAGTGTTCTCCAGTATGTCCTTGGTGCTGGACCACACGTCAAGAGGGGCAGCAATGCTACCAGCTCTCTGTACCAGGCCGTTGCCAAGGGAGTTCACCAGCCATTTGATGTGAGTCTGAATAGTCAGTATCTCTCCTTTTGTTTTTAAAGGGTCAGTGTGTATGATGTAGTCCTGTTAATCTGCTCTTCAAATAAAATCTTTGTAAAGTTGAAGAGATAGCCAGGCTTGAGTTTAGTTCCTTAGAGGATCTAACTAAAAACTTACTGTCTTTTCAATTATATTCTAGTGTAGAAAGAAGTAAATGCTTAAAAAGTGAGAGATTCACACTTCAGTTCCCTTTATTTTTTTTTTTTTTTTTTTTTTTTTATTTTTTTTTTTTTTTTTTTTTATTTTTTTTTTTTTTTTTTTTATTTTTTTTTTTTTTTTTTTTTTTTTTTTTCCTTTATTTTTTTTTAATGTTTATTTTTTGAGAGAGAGAGAGAGAGAGAGAGAGCGCGCGAGCGCACAGGGGAGGGGCAGAGACAGAGGGAGACACAGAATCCGAAGCAGGCTGCAGGCTCTGAGCAGTCAGCACAGAGCCCAATGGGGGACTCAAACTCACAGACCATGAGTTCATGACCTGAGCTGAATGAAGTCTGATGCTTAACCGACTGAGCCACCCCGGTGCCCCAGTTCTTTGAAGTTCTAGATATTAAACATTTTCCTAGATTCTAATTAGTCTTTTTTCTAGATTTTCTTCTGTCCGCTTGTGTTCTTATGGCTACTTTGTGAATTTCACTGCACTTTCCAACCAAAGGTACAACATAAACACTAAGAAACAGTTCATGGACCCACCGCTCCAGATTGAGATTAAGTTAAAATAGAAAAATTATGACATTTAATTTTAACGAAAAGCCATGTTCCTCTCAAACACACCTTTTATAACAGTGAGGAAAGTGCTAAAGCTTTCAAAATAATGATACTTCAAATCAAGAGAATGTAAAATGTCGGCCAACAAACTGTTATGTAATGAGCACCCCTTGTTTGCCCGGTGCAATACCCCACATGACCTTCAACAAAAGCAGAAAATGTATTGAATTTTAGGACTAAATATTGGTCGTGATTTTACAACAGTATATGGCACAAGTAGATAATCTTTGGCCATATGACACTTAAGAGTGGAATTAAAATCAGTGGTGTCAACACGAAATGAACCAACCTTTTAGAGTCCAAAAGTAAGAAAGAGTTTTATTGGAGCTCCAAGTTAGGACAGCTGCCCAGGAAACATGCTCTTCACAGGGAAGAAAGTGCTCCAGAGAATGAACAGTTTTTACAGGGTTATATACTTTTTACGTCCTGTGAAAGGTCTAAAGATTATAGATTCTCATTCAGGCAGGAATCACAATTTTACTGTAAAGAAACGCAGGAATCTGAGCACTGATTGTTATCTCCTGGACAACATGGTTTTCCTTTAGGCTACTCATTCACAAAGCAGATATAAAGTGCGTGTGTGGTGGGCCATAAACCACGCTTTTGATTTGAACAAAGTTTATGATATGCAGTCCTGTTGACTCAGAAAGAAATCTAAAATGATTTCCCTGTATATCAGGCCTTCAGAGCGTTTTTCTCTCTTAAGTGATAGTTTTTAAACCTTTTTTTTTTTAATCCCATATAGTTCCCCAACTGCAATGCCCAACACAAAAATTTTCACTTTTAAAAAAATTTTTGAATGCCCACTTGACATTGAAAGCCTTGGAATCTTCTGTACAAAGCCGTTGGTGTTCCCTGGAGCACAGTTTGAAAACCATTATCTTAAATTAGTTCTAAATTAAATTATAGCTGCTACTTTTTAAATTTCTTCTACATGTCATCTCTCCTCATTCATGGTCTATTCTGGGTTTTTTTCTTCATACTTACTCTTCACCATTGAATGTTAATGATGCTTTTGGGTGGCTGGAGTTTAATTCTAATCCAGTGACATAATTTAACAGAAATTCCTACTTCAGCATTTGGCCAGAAATTTGGGGTATGAATAAGATAATCTCAAAATTGTAATTAAACTTCAGGTAATTAAAGAGCATTTCTTCTTGTGGTGCCTGGGTGACTTAGTACTTGGGTGTCCGACTCTTGATTTTGGCTCAGGTCATGATCTCACAGTTTGTGGGTTTGAACCCAGTGTTTGAGCCTGTGCCATTTGTGTGAAGCCTGCTTGGGATTTTCTCTGCCCACCTCTCTGTCTGCCTTTCCCCCACTTGCACCCATGCTCTCTCTCTTTCAAAAATAAACTTTAAATTACAAAAAAAAATCATCTCTTCTTATGCTTTATATTGGCCAAGTCAGTGGTTCTCAAATTTTAACATACATAAGAGTCATCTGGAATTATTTTTAAAATGTGGCTTTCCAGATTGCATCTACAGGGATCTGGGTGAGTGAATCTGTTGTAGAAACCTGAAAGTCTTTTTTTTTTTTTAATATGAAATTTATTGTCAAATTGGCTTCCTTATAACACCCAGTGCTCATCCCAACAGATGCCCTCCTCAATGCCCATCACCCACTTTCCCCTCCCTCCTACCCCCCATCAACCCTCAGTTTATTCTCAGTTTTTAAGAGTCTCTTATGGTTTGGCTCCCTCCCTAACTTTTTTTTTCCCCTTCCCCTCCCCCATGGTCTTCTGTTAAGTTTCTCAGGATCCACATACGAGTGAAACCATATGGTATCTGTCTTTCTCTGTATGACTTATTTCACTTAGCATAACACTGTCCAATTCCATCCACATTGCTACAAAAGGCCATATTTTATTCTTTCTCATTGCCAGGTAGTATTCCATTGTATTTATAAGCCACAACTTCTTTATCCATTCATCAGTTGATGGACATTTAGGCTCTTTCCATAATTTGGCTATTGTTGAAAGTGCTGCTATAAACATTGGGGTACAAGTGCCCCTATGCATCAGCACTCCTGTATCCCTTGGGTAAATTCCTAGCAGTGCTATTGCTGGGTCATAGGGTAGATCTATTTTTAGGAACCTCCACACTATTTTCCAGAGCGGCTGCACTAGTTTGCATTCCCACCAACAGTGCAAGAGGGTTCCTGTTTCTCCACATCCTCACCAGCAACTGTAGTCCCCTGATTTGTTCATTTTAGCCACTCTGACTGCATGAGGTGATATCTCAGTGTTGTTTTGATTTGTATTTCCCTGATGAGGAGCGACGTTGAGCATCTTTTCATGTGCCTGTTGGCCATCTGGAGGTCTTCTTTAGAGAAGTGTCTATTCATGTTTTCTGCCCATTTCTTCACTGGATTATTTGTTTTTCGGGTGTAGAGTTTGGTGAGTTCTTTACAGATTTTACTAGCCCTTTGTCCAGTATGTCATTTGCAAATATCTTTTCCCATTGTGTTGGTTGCCTTTTAATTTTGTTGATTGTTTCCTTTGCTGTGCAGAAGCTTTTTATCTTCATGAGGTCCCAATAGTTCATTTTTCCTTTTAATCCCTTGCCTTTGGGGATGTGTCAAGTAAGAAATTGCTACAGCTGAGATCAGAAAGGTTTTTTCCTGCTTTCTCCTCTAGGGTTTTGATGGTTTCCTGTCTCATATTCAGGTCCTTCATCCATTTTGAGTTTATTTTTGTGAATGGTGTAAGAAAGTGGTCTGGTTTCATTCTTCTGCATGTGGCTGTCCAATTCTCCCAGCACCATTTGTTAAAGAGACTGTCTTTTTTCCATTGGATATTCTTTCCTGCTTTGTCAAAGATGAGTTGGCCATACTTTTGTGGGTCCAATTCTGGAGTCTCTATTCCATTGGTCTATGTGTCTGTTTTTGTGCCAATACCGTGCTGATTTGATGATTACAGCTTTATAGTGGAGGCTAAAGTCTGGAATTGTGATGCCTCCAGCTTTGGTCTTCTTCAGTATTACTTTGGCTATTCGGGGTCTTTTGTGGTTCCATACAAATTTTAGGATTGCTTGTTCTAGCTTCGAGAAGAATGCTGGTGCATTTTTTATTGGGATTGCATTGAATGTGTAGATTGCTTTGGGTAGTATTGACATTTTAACAATATTTATTCTTCCAATCCATGAGCATGGAATGTTTTTCCATTTCTTTGTATCTTCTTCAGTTTCCTTCATAAGCTTTCTATATTTTTCAGCATACAGATCTTTTACATCTTTGGTTAGGTTTATTCCTAGGTATTTTATGCTGCTTGGTGCAATTGTGAATGGGATCAGGTTCTTTATTTGTGTTTCTGTTGCTCCATTATTAGTGTACAAGAATGCAACTGATTTCTTTACATTAATTTTGTACCCTGCGACTTTGCTGAATTCATGTGTCAGTTCTAGCAGACTTTTGGTGGAGTCTATCGGGTTTTCCATGTATAATATCATGTCATCTGCAAAAAGTGAAAGCTTGACTTCTTTATCTTTGCCAATTTTGATGCCTTTGATTTCCTTTTGTCATCTGATTGCTGATGCTAGAACTTCCAACACTATGTTAAACACCATGGTGACAGTGGACATCCCTGTCGTGTTCCTCATCTCAGGGGGAAAGCTCTCAGTTTTTCCCCATTGAGGAAGATATTAGCTGTGGGCTTTTCATAAATGGTTTTTATGATCTTTAAGTATGTTCCTTCTATCCCAACTTTCTCAAGGGGTTTTATTAAGAACGGATGCTGAATTTTGTCAAATGCTTTTTCTGCATCGATTGACAGGATCATATGGTCCTTTTCTTTTATTAATGTGATGTATCACATTGATTTGCCAATGTTGAACCAGCCCTGCATCCCAGGAATGAATCCCAGTTGATCATGGTGAATAATTCTTTTTATGTGCTGTTGAATTAGATTTGCTAGTAGCTTATTGAGAATCTTTGCATCCATATTCATTAGGGATATTGGTCTATAGTTCTCTTTTTTTGCTGGGTCTCTGTCTGGTTTGGGAATCAAAGTACTGCTGGCTTCATAGAATGAGTCTGGAAGTTTTCCTTCCCTTTCTATTTTTTGGAACAGCTTGAGAAGGATAGGTATTCTCTCTGCTTTAAATGTCTGGTAGAATTCCACAGGGAAGCCATCTGGTCCAGGACTCTTATTTGTTGGGAGATTTTTGATAACTGATTCAATTTCTTTGCTGGTTGTGGATCTGTTCAAGTTTTCTATTTCTTCCTGTTTGAGTTTTGGAAGTGTGTGGGTGCTTAGGAATTTGTCCATTTCTTCCAGGTTGTCCAATTTGTTGGCATATAATTTTTCCTAGTATTCCCTGATAATTGCTTGTATCTATGAGGGATTGGTTGTAATAATTCCTTTTTCATTCATGATTTTATCTATTTGGGTCATCTCCCTTTTCTTTTTGAGAAGCCTGGCTAGAGGTTTATCAATTGTGTTTATTTTTTCAAAAAACCAACTCTTGGTTTCATTGATCTGCTCTACAGTTTTTTTTAGATTCTGTATTATCTATTTCTGCTCTGATCTTTATTATTTCTCTTCTTGTGCTGGGTTTGGGGTATCTTTGCTGTTCTGCTTTTATTTCCTTTAGGTGTGCTATTAGATTTTGTATTTGGGATTTTTCTTGTTTCTTGAGATAGGCCTGGATTGCAATGTATTTTCCTCTCAGGACTGCCTTCGCTGCATCCCAAAGCGTTTGGATTGTTGTATTTTCATTTTCATTTGTTTCCATATATTTTTTGATGTCTTCTCTAATTGCCTGGTTGACCCATTGATTCTTTAGTAGGGTGTTCTTTAATCTCCATGCTTTTGGAAGTTTTCCAGACTTTTTCCTGTGGTTGACTTCAAGTTTCATAGCATTGTGGTCTGAAAGTGTGCATGGTATGATGTCAAGTCTTTTATACTTAAAGGCTGTTTTATGACCCAGTATGTGATCTATCTTGGAGAGTGTTCCATGTGCACTCAAGAAGAAAGTATATTCTGTTGCTTTGGGATGCAGAGTTCTAAATATATCTGTCAAGTTCATCTGATCCAATGTATCATTTAGGGTCCTTGTTTCTTTATTGATCCTGTGTCTAGATGATCTATCCATTGTTGTAAGTGGGGTATTAAAGTCCCCTGCAATTACCACATTCTTATCAATAAGGTTGCTTATGTTTGTGATTAATTGTTTTATATATTTGGGGGCTCCTGTATTCAGTGCATAGACATTTCTAATTGTTAGCTCTTCCTGATGGAAAGACCCAGTAATTATTATATAATGCCCTTCTTCATCTCTTGTTACAGCCTTAAATTTAAAATCTAGTTTGTTTGATATAAGTATGTCTACTCCAGCTTTCTTTTGACTTCCAGTAGCATGACAGATAGTTCTCCATCCCCTCACTTTCAATCTGAAGGTGTCCTCAAGTCTAAAATGAGTCTCTTGTAGACAGCAAATAGATGGGTCTTGTTTTTTTATCCATTCTGATACCCTGTGTCTTTTGGTTGGCACATTTAGTACATTTACATTCAGTGTTATTATTGAAAGATATGGGTTTAGAGTCATTGTGATGTCTGTAGGTTTCATGCTTGTAGTGAGGTCTCTGGTACTTTGTGGTCCTTGCAACATTTCACTCACAGAATCCCCCTTAGGATCTCTTGTAGGGCTGGTTTAGTGGTGATGAATTCCTTCAGTTTTTGTTTGTTTGGGAAAATCTTTATCTCTCCTTCTATTCTGAATGACAGACTTGCTGGATAAAGGATTCTTGGCTGCATATTTTTTTCTGTTCATCACATTGAAGATTTCCTGCCATTCCTTTCTGACCTGCCGAGTTTCAGTAGATAGGTCTGATACTACCCTTACGTGTCTGCCTTTGTAAGTTAGGGCTTTTGTATCCCTAGCTGCTTTCAGAATTCTCTATTTATCCTTGTATTTTGCCAGTTTCACTATGCTATGTCATGCAGAAGATCAATTCAAGTTACGTCTGAAGGGAGTTCTCTGTGCCTCTTGGATTTCAATGTCTGTTTCCTTCCCCAGATCAGGGAAGTTCTCAGCTATGATTTGTTCAAGTACACCTTCAGCCCCTTTCTCTTTTCTTCTTCTGGAATTCCTATGGTACAGATAATTGTTCTGTTTAATTGCATCACTTAGTTCTCTAATTCTCCCCTCACAGTCCTGGATTTTTTTATCTCTTTTTCTCAGCTTCCTCTTTTTCCATAATTTTATCTTCTAATTCACCTATTCTCTCCTTTGCCTCCTCAGTCCGTGCTATGGCTGCCTCTGTTTTATTTTGCACCTCATATATAGCATTTTTTAGTTCCTCATAACTCTTTTTTAGTCCCTTGGTCTCTGTAGCAATAGGTTCTCTGCTGTCCTGTATGCTTTTTTTTCAAGCACAGCGATTAATTTTATGACCATTATTCTAAATTCTTGTTCCGTTATATTGCTTAAATCGTTTTTGATCAATTCGTTAGCTGTCACTACTTCCTGGAGTTTCTTTTGAGGAGAATTCTTCTGTTTTGTCATTTTGGGTAGTCCCTGCGGTGGCTTCAAACTGCAGGGCACTTCCCCTGTGCTGTCCGGAGTAACTTGTGTTGGTGGTGGGGCCATAGTCAGACCAGATGTCTGCCCCCATTCCACCACTGGGGCCACAGTCAGATCAGCGTGTACCTTATCTTCCCCTCTTCCAGGGGCAGGCCTCTCTGTGGAGTGGTGTGGTCCCTGTCTGGGCTGCTTGCACACTGCCAGGCTTCTGGTGCTGCTTTGATGGGATCTGGCCAAGGATGTATTAGGGTGGATCCGCAAGGTGTACAGGGGCGGGAGGGGCAGACTTAGCTCTGCTGTCTGTGGCCCCCTGCGGGAGGGGCCCTGCAGCACCAGGAGGGAGGCAGGCCCATCAGAGGGATGGATACACAGAAGCACAGCGTTGGGCATTTGCGTGGTGCAAGCAAGTTTGGTGATGGGAACTGGTTCCCTTTGGAATTTTGGCTGGGGGATGGGACAGGGAAATGGCGCTTGCCAGAGCCTTTGTTCCCCCCCAAGCTCTGTCCTTCCGGGGCTCAACAACTCTCCCTCCCAGTGTCTTCTCGCCATTCCCGTTCTCTGAGAGCAGAGCTGTTGACTTTTAACGTTCCAAATGTTAAGTCTCACTGGCTGTCAGAACTCACGGAGTCCTGCCCCTCTGCTTTTGCAAGCCAGACTTCAGGGGCTCTGCCTTGCCCAATGGGCTGCCCCTCCACCGCCCCAGCTCCCTCCCACTAGTCCGTGTAGCACACACCGCCTCTCCACCCTTCCTACCCTCTTCTGTGAGCCACTTGTCTACACTTAGCTCCGGAGAGTCCCTTCTGCTAGTCTTCCGGCGGTTTTCTGGGTTATTTAGGCAGATGTGGGTGGAATCTAAGCGATCAGCAGGACGAGGTGAGCCCAGTGTCCTCCTATGCCGCCGTCTTCCTCTATCCTCAAAGTCTGTATTTTTAATAACAGCTCAGGTGATCCTTACGTAATTTGTCTGCATAAACACTGGGAAACACTATACTGAGCACTCTTGTTCACCTTAAGGAGCTTACTCCTCTGCTCAGAGTGCAGATAGCAATACCCCTGTTATCTAGAGGCTCAACTTTTGGCTACCTTGGACAGCTAAATAACATCCACTAAGCAAACATTTTCCCCCAGTCCTTTGACTTTAGTCTGTAGGAGAAGTGTAAGTGAATTGATGAAAAAGAAGTCACAATAGCAGAAGGAAGAAAGCAAGTTTGTCTAATGCCAGAGCCTACAGTCTGTACCCCTCAGCCATACCGCATCTGTAATAATAATGTTCACACATGAATGTTTAACCTTTAATCATCAAAAGAAGGTTAGAAAGTACCCAGTAAAAAGTAAAGGAATAATCCATTTTAGATTTAAGTGAAAAAAGTTAAAACCATTATAGTTTTGAAAGAAGTAACCTGTATACAAAACAGACCTGGTTACATGAAATATTAATATATTTTGCTTATACTGTGAAGGTCCAAGTTTTTGTCTATTTGGGAAATTTTGCCCTGATTATCTGGTAAAAGGACATACAGTAAAATTTCATTATATTTCAGGTTTCCGCTTTTAATGCCAGTTACTCGGATTCTGGACTCTTTGGGATTTATACCATTTCACAGGCTGCTGCAGCTGGAGATGTAAGTTGCAGACTCACTAACTCTCAAGTTTTTTTCTCCTCCATTAACATGTTTTTAGTAAAAATAGTGAGTGAGTGAATGCCATGACTTATCAGAGCTCCATATAGTGTAGTACCCTTGAAGTGTGTCTGCAGTGGAAGGAACTTAAAAATGTATACTCGTGCTAGCAGGAAAGTGGGAAGAAGTGCCTCTTTCTTGGCTCTGTTTGGACAAATGACATTGAGTTGTCTCTTGGACATCTGTATTGAGAACTCAGGTGAGGTCAAGGCCAAGATGTACATTTGGGAGTCCTCAGTATAGAGATTGTATTGAAGTGAGGGTTGTGTGTAAAAGACTGTAGGAAAAGAAAGCTGAAGCTCAAGTTCAGGGAAGTGCCACCAAGTACCTAAGGAAAATGGCCAAGAAAACAGGAAGAAAAAGAAGAGAACCTGGTATTTTTGGAGGCCAGAAAAGAGAGAATGATTAATATAATTTTGATCCACTGTGGGTTAACATCCATTTAGTTGCCACAGGGAGCTCTAGTAGTTATAGCAAACTAGGACATCATTTGGCAATATTATCAGTTTTCACCAGAGTGTTGGAAGTGAGCTAAAATTTATAGTGTTAAAGAATAAATGAGAATAAATGAGAGGCATAGGCAAGTGGAGCTCAGACTTGCAGGGAAGTAGGTTGTAGTTTTGGAAGAGTTTACAACTGAAAGCAAAGAAAGATTGGAGCATATATAGGTATATAGGAGATAGGAAATTATAAATGGATCGGATCTGAAAAAGCAGGAGCAGATGGGATGTAGAGTACAAGTGGACATTTTAGCCTTGGACACAAAGACTGATGTTGGGAGAAGAGGATATCAAGAAAATGCAGAAGTTCATTCCTGATGAGGTAGGAGGCGACATCATGTCTTACAAGAACGGAGAGGGCGCCTGGGCACTCAGTCACTTAAGCGTCCAACTTTGGCTCAGGTCATGATCTCATGGCTCATGAGTTCGAGCCCCACGTCTCTCAGCACACAGCCCACTTTGTTTTTAAAAAAAAAAAAAAAATTTTTTTTAATGTTTGTTTATTTTTGAGAGAGCGTGAGAGCGCACACACAGGCAGGAGAGGGGCAGAGAGAGAGGGAGACACAGAATCTGAAGCAGGCTCCAGGCTCTGAGCTGTCAGGACAGAGCCTCATGCAGGGCTGAAACCCATGAACCATGAGATCATGACCTGAGCTGAAGTTGGCCGCTTAACTGACTGAGCCACCCAGACACCCCACACAGAGCCCACTTTGGATCCTCTGGCCCCTTTTCTGCTCGCTCGCTCGCTCTCAAAGATAAACATACATTAAAAAAAAAATTAAAAAGAATAAGGGAGGAGAGTTTAAAGAGAAAAGAATGAGATTTGGGACAAATGAATGGCTAGATGCATGGAATGGGCCTCACTGGTCGTGTAGATGGCTCCTTGAGATAGGAGACCACAAATTCATACTGTAGTCACGCATTTCCCTTATTACACATATGTTGCATATTACAGTCACTTCATAATCTTTCTTCAGTAGTATTCCTAATGGAGAAATGGAGGAGGCAGGTAGTAGGGGTGATCCAAGATTGGGAGCCTGCAAAGGAGGCAGGTTAGAAGTCTGGGCAGATGGCAAGAGAGTGGGGCACACAGGCAAGAGTAACTGTGACAGAGAAGTGAAGCAAAAGGACCTCATAGATTGAAAGTGGACAAATCAGGGAACTAAAGATCTTGATAAAGTGAAAGAAAGGGATAGTGTGATTAAAGGCTTAGGCCATGGGACTTGTAACTGGGGATTTCACAGAGCAAATTTAGGTCATGTCCAAATGCTGGGTGTGGCTGTAGAAATGGATAGCTAAAACACAGGGGAAATGAAGGTCCTAGTGTAGGTGATTAGGGATAGGTCAGTAACCCAGAATGGTGCCAAGGTTAGGATGGAGAAAATCATGGGCCAGGTTTATGAACTTACCCAACAAATATTTGCCGAACATGCACTCACATCACTGGAACTTGATTCCTTCTTGACTCCAGCATCCCAGGCATGGACAGGCTTTACAGATCAGCTGTACATGGATTACTACTTTCTTCTTAGTGAATAGTAAGGAATAGCAGTATTAATTGCATGACACTTTAATAAGAGTCTAGGGAAATTTGAAAGGTGTTTATTCTCTACAGGCAATTATAAATCTCTGTGTTTGCTTTTCCTGAACCACACTGGCATCCTCTGCACTCTGCCACTTTTTTAAGAAGCTTGGCTACTTGGCTATACTATAAATTATACAAACAGCTGCTTTATGGAACACTAGAAGAATGAGGATCACATGGTGACAAGAATTCCAAATAGACACTGTGCTAGTTCCCTGGAACTAACGTTTCATCTTGTGTTTCTGCCTCAGTAGAGGAACATTTGACTGCTCAAGACACTTTGGCACTGATCAAAAATGACCAGCTTTTTCTTGTCTGTCCTAGGTTATCAAGGCTGCCTATAACCAAGTAAAAATGATTGCTCAAGGAAGCCTTTCCAATACAGATGTCCTAGCTGCCAAGTAAGTTTCAATATTAAATGTGTGTTTTGTGTTTCAGTTATTTGAAAGTTGTATTTTTTTGAGTTATAACAATATTGTGACATGCACAAAAGAAATGAAAGGTAAAGTATTTAAAAGGAAAGGGAAACAACCCACATCTACCACCCAAAGATGTAATTATTAACGTTTTGCTTATTTTCTTGCCCATTTTTATACATTTTTAAACATAATTGTTATTGTTGTATATATACTTATATAATAGCATGTTTATTGTAGAAATTTTAAAATAAGAAACAAAAACATTGAAAACAATCTCTCAATTCTTTACCAGTGATTCCTCCTTTTTTTTTTTTTAATTTTTTTTAATGTTTATTTATTATTGAGAGACAGAGAGAGACAGAGCATGAGCATGGCAGAGGTAGAGAGAGGAGGAGACACAGAATCCGAAGCAGGCTTCAGGCTCTGAGCTGTCAGCACAGAGCCCGATGCAGGGCTCTAGCTCACAAACTGCGAGATCGACTGAGCCGAAGTCGGACGCTTAACCCACTGAACCACCCAGGCCCCCCCCTCCTTTTCTTAACATTATAATGTTTCCATTCAGATTACTAAAAATGTGTTACAAAAAGTATTAACTGGGGCATCAAAATATACTTGTTGGACATTTCCTACAGTTGGAAATTATAAACTATAAAAGATATCTTTGGGTTTGAAACATTTTTATTTCATATTACTTTCTTGGTATGGATTCCCAACTGGGTCGAGAGCTAAAAATACTATAACCGAAGTCTGTGTTAAAGTACATGTGTGTTTAAGTATTTTTATTTGTATATTTCAAAGTCACAATGTAAAGAGGTCATACCCGTTTATAATTACACTATCAGTATATTAGAGTGCCTATTCTACCATAACCATTAGCAATTTCTTTTTTTTTTTTTTTTTTTTTTTTTACCTCTTTACTGATTTGATAGACCAGAAAATACAATAGTGCCCCCTTATCCGTGGTTTAGCTTTCCAGTTACCTGCAGTCAGCCACCATCTAGAACCAGATAATCCCCCTCCTGACTTATTGTCAGAAAATCACAAGTAGTTGAACATTATGTCACAACACCTACGGCACTCACCTCACTTCATCCCATCACACAGGCATTTTGTCATCTCACATCATCACAAGAAGAAAGGAGAGTACAGGACAATAAAATATTTTTAAATGAGAGGGACGGACCATATTCACATAACTTTTATTATAGCATATTTTATAATTGTTCTCTTTTATTAGTAGTTACTGTTAATCCCTCAGTGTGCCTGATTTATAAATTAAGGGGCACCTGAGTGGCTCATTTGGTTAAGTGTATGACTCTTGGTTTTGGCTCAGGTCATGATCTCACAGTTCATGAGTTCGAGCCTCACATCAGGCTCCACACTAATAGCACAGAGTCTACTTGGGATTGTCTTCTCTCTCTGCCCCTCCTCTACTCGCACTCTCTCAAAATAAACAAACTTTAAAAAAACACCTTCTAAAAAAATATACATGTGTAAGTATAAGAAAAGCATAGGATATGTAGGGTTTGGTACTGTGGTTTTAGGCATCCACTGGGGGTCTTGGAAGGTAATGCCCCACGGATAAAGGAGGATCTGATTAAAAGATGGAAATACCTGTCTCCTATTTGGTGATTTTTAAATTCCTATTGAAAGTGCCAGCAACACCCCTCAATATCTTCAGGGAGAGTCTCGAACAAATCAGCTTGTGTTTTCATACAGCAGTTTAAAACATTTATTTGATTCCACCCATTTAGGACAGTTCAAAATGGGACTCGTAAAACTCAAACTGTCTTCATGGTCATTTAATATGACCCACCAAGGAAGTATGACAGGGCAAATTACAACCCAGGAGGGAACAACTTCTCGGTCATTTCTGTTCCCATTAGTAGTAGTATTTCTGTTACACTGAGAACACTAAAAAATTGCATCTCTTGAATAAGTACAGTTTATTAAATATTACAAACATGGAACCAGGGATTGATTGATAGGATGCAATTCTACATGATTGTACTAGAAACAAAACATGAGGAGAATAAACTGAAACACTGGATTTACAGAAGAAAAATTGTTTTCAAATCTTATTTATTTCAGAAAATGTATTTCCTTAAGTGCCCCACAGTTTTTATAAGGTACAGCAACATGTAGAAAAGGGAATTTCAGTTTTTAATGTCAATGTGTTTGTTTTCTGCCATTTTGATAGAGTTGATATTTTTCTTGTAAGGTTCTTAGTCTTTCTGTAGTGAAAGAGAGAAAGTAAGGCATTGCTGAAGGGACAAACTGATAATCTCTTGGTAAAGTTTATTGTAGCTAATTTTTTTTAAAGTTTTTATTTAAACTCCAGTTAACATGCAGTATAATGTTAGTTTCAGGAGTATAATTTAGTGATTCAACAGGTGCCCTCCTTAATCCCCATCAACTGTTTCACCCATCCCCCTGCCCATTCAGTAACCATCAGTTTGTTAATTTTTTTTTTATTTTTTTTAATGTTTATTTTTGAGAGACAGAGTGTGAGTGGGGGAGAGAGAGAGGGAGACACAGACTCTGAAGCAGGCTCCAGGCTCTGAGCTGTCAGCACAGAGCCCAACGTGGAGCTCGAACCCATGAACCGTGAGATCATGACCTGAGCTGCATGTTGGACACTTATTTAACCAACTGAGCCATCCAGGCACCCCTGTTAAAATCTTTAATTAAGCTGACATTGTGGTAAAACTGCTGAATTAAATTGTAATTATGTTTAAATGGTAGTCGTGTACTGAGTGCCAAAGGAGGATAGTTTGAGAGTTAAATTAAGTGTCTTAATTGAACACCAGTTTCTTTGAGAGAATTATGAATTGGATTTTGTTTTATTTTGTATTGACACTTTGTGCCCATATTTAAGCTGCAAGGACTGTAGGACCTATAATGACCTTTCCCACCTGCCTTCTCAATTATGCCCTACCCTCACTGAGACAAATCTCAGTGTAGAAATGGTCCTGGGGGGCGGGGGGAAGATAGAGAATCAGCACACAGTATTCTGCTAAGTGAACAGTGTCTTAAGACCTCACATAGATATTCTCCCTTAATAGAAGTGCCTAAAATCATCACCAGAAAAGTATTAGGAGGCAAGAGTTACTTCACTAATCAAAACTTCACATTAAAATTAGTCTTGGGGCCCCCCGGGTGGCTCAGTCAGTTAAGTGTCTGACTTCAGCAAGTCATGATCTCGTGGTTGGTGAGTTTGAACCCTGCATTGAGCTCTGCACTGACCATGCGGAGTCTGCTTGGGATTCTGTCTCCCTCTCTCTCTGCTCCTCCCCCACTTGCACTCCTTTCTCTCTCAAAATAAACTTTTAAAAAATAAATAAAGTAGTCTTAATAAAGTAGTCTTAATGAGGGGTGCCTGGCTGGCTCACTCGGTGGAGCCTGCGACTCCAGATCTCAGGGTCATGAGTTTCAGCCCTACATGGGGCATGGAGTCTACTTTAAGAAATAAAATAGTCTTAATGAGATACAAGCTCTAGTCTCAAAAGGCAGTCTGTTAGGTTTTCAGTATAATCTTGTATTGACAGCTTTCTAAATAGTAATGTAAATAATAACATAATTGATGAACTAAAGAAATAGAATGCAGCTGTTTAGCACTGTAAGATTTCAAAGCTTTTAATTTGTGTACTTACCAAAACATGTTTGAGTTTAAAATTGTCTCGCTCTTATAAGACTGGCTTCTGCATAGTTACATATTTTTTACTGGACAGGAACAAGCTGAAAGCTGGCTACCTAATGTCAGTGGAGTCTTCTGAGGAGTTCCTGGATGAAGTCGGGTCCCAGGCTCTGGTTGCTGGTTCATACACACCACCAGCCACAGTCCTTCAGCAGATTGACTCCGTAGCAGACACAGATGTTGTAAATGTAAGCAAATGAAAACTTATGATTTAACATCAAACAATTTGACCTCGACCCAATTTCAGAAGGAATGCATAAGTTCCCTTGGGCTATATATGTCACTGTCCTGCTGTTTGGTGCCTGTCCACCTGGTGTGGAGGTAGGAGGGCTCATTACCATCACGTCTGTAAATGGCTCATCAACTTGGGGTGTATGTATCTTCCTCATTCAACTAAATTACCAATAGGTTAAACCATTTTAAATTCTTAGAGGTCAAGAAGAGTTGAATTATTGGTAATTTCATGTGATTCAACCTAATAGTTGAGTTCGGTGTTTGTTCTCCTCCTGAGAAATAAACTGTCGTGCCAATCCCGCACGATCCAGGATCTCAGGATTTTTGTTCATCTTCTCAGCAGGAGACATTCTGCTATTGCTTTTTTTTTTTTTTTTTCACATATATTATTGTGAGACTGAATTGTTTTAAGGGCCAGGACCATATCTTATACCTTTTTGTACTCTCTACTATGCCTAACAAATATATGAACTACAGAACAAATCCACAATCAGTGGGTTTTCCCAGTTTTTTCCACATGAAAAATGTCAACTCCTCTTGCATTGTAGAGGTCTCCACCATCTTCTCCCCAACAGCTCCACCTTAATGTAGGGACAATGAGGATAGAAAAAAAAGAAACAGGGTATTTTAAGGTCGTAACTTTGACTTGATTTCACTTCGCCCCGAAGTTCATCATTCCATACCCTTCCAAATGGCTCTCCTTTACAATACTGTTGTTGTGGGAGTCCCAGCCCAGCTGCCTCTTCATGATCTCTCTGTGCCTGAGACAGCATGGGGGACTGCTACTCACGGTAGTACATCTGACCTCATCGGCCAGCCTTTTTGCTTCAAATAGTGGCATAAAGGAAACAGATAAAAGTTTGACTTTTATGTTGACAGTTGGTGTATTTTTATCGACTCAGACTATTTGCCATCGCAATACAGAAACAGTAAAGTACTGCCCTGCCTGAGGCCGACTCTGCCCTATTTTGCAATGTCAGTGAGGTTTTCCCTATCCCCCTTTTTACCAGCTACCCTCATGTCTGGAGCACCACACTTGCTCAGTCACGTGTAATGAGGGAACATTCAAAGGGACAGCGGAGCTTTGCTTCCTACATTGTCACAAATTAAAATAACATACCAGCCCTCTCCTGTAGTTAATCTCACAACAGGCTAGTACAGAATTGCTGGCTCAGGATGCCCTGTCCATAAACTCTTGAAATAACAAAATAGATAAGTTTATCTACTGCATAATACATTTTCTTATTTCTGTTAATTTTTTCTGTCATTTGTTTGTTTGTTTACTTCAAGGCTGCAAAGAAGTTTGTTTCTGGCCGGAAGTCAATGGCAGCAAGTGGAAATCTGGGGCACACACCTTTCGTTGATGAGTTGTAAATTCTGAAACAGGAAAGAGCTGAACATTTTCTCAGCCCAGAGCAGCAAACACGTGAAAGTCAAAAATCTCTAATAAAACATATATCTTTTTTTTTTTTCCCCAATAAGGT
The DNA here is from genome assembly GCF_007474595.2 of Lynx canadensis. Taxonomy (NCBI): domain Eukaryota; kingdom Metazoa; phylum Chordata; class Mammalia; order Carnivora; family Felidae; genus Lynx; species Lynx canadensis. Next base: position 17,473,740 of record NC_044318.1, read on the forward strand.
GAAATGTCTTAAAGCATAAATACATAAATTGTTCCCAGCTGACTTAAAGTCAATAAAACATTCTGTTGAAATGTTTTTCTCATGTCTTGGCCATCAGTTAATCAAGTATTTATTATATGCTGAGGTCTTTGTTTTAGATGCTGCAAAGGAGAACAGGAATCTAAAAGTACAGAAGCTCAGAAACTAGTAAGATTATTATCGATGGCTTTAAAAATTTTTTTTTTAGTGTTTATTTTTGAGACAATGCAAGAGACCAAGTGCAAGCAGCGGAGGGGCAGACAGAGGGAGACACAGAATCCGAAGCGGGCTCCAGGCTCTGAGCTGTCAGCCCAGAGCCCGATTCGGGGCTTGAACTCACGAACCATGAGATCATAACCTGAGCTGAAGTCGGACGCCTAACCAGCTGAGCCACTCAGGCACTCCTTTTCTCGATGGCTTTTAAAGATAAAACCAGTTTAAAAATCTGTCCTTTTGGGTCAAAACAATTAAATGGTCTGAGTTTTATCCCCTTTCTTTACTGCCTTTCTTGCAGTATAGTTATTTCTGAAAAATCTAAATTCCCTGTTAGTCATATCTTATATTCCCACTGCATCATTTTATGTCTGATTTATCTTCACTGTGTGACAGAGTTTTGTTTCTCATCTTTTCCCTCTTCCTCATCTGTTCCCATTCTGTTTCTTAGGGCTGAAGCGGGGGAGGGGGGTGGAACTTTATGTGCACAACTAGCCAGAAAATATATCTCTTACTTATTTTAAGTAGGGCATTTGAAGTTTGCAAAACAAGAGAAGCTAACTGTCTGAATAAAAATGTGGCACTTACCTTAAAAATTGAAATTCTCTCTATGTTCATACATTCTGGTCCTGGGTTCCTCTGCCGCATTTTGTAAAAGATGAGATGTTCTTCTCAGAAGGGAGTGTGTTAATGATGTTGCTATTTTGAGAATAAGGTGGTGAGGCCTGTCTGACCCCAGGGAAGTCTTTGGATTATCACATTGAAGAATGTCTCTGACGGCATCAGAATGCACTTGTGAAAGAATGGGTAAGTCTGCACATACTCCTCCTGTAAGTATAGCAAACCTGTGCATAGCAATGCACAAAAATTAGATGCTCATGTGATCACCAGTTTGCATACTGCTGCCTAAGCAACTTTTGATACAGGTTGACCCCTGCCCTTTTCAACTTGGGCAAAGTCTTCTAGCCAAAATGCATCTGAGGTAGAGGAGGCTGTGGATGAGGAAGAGCTTTGGTTGTCTCGCTTCACCATTGTCCAGTATGGAGAAGGGGGCCTCACTTCTCTCTTGGGATCTCTGTGAATCACCACATCAGCATTAATGCCTTTTCCTACACTAATAGTACGGTTCTTCTTTTTGTAGCCATGCCATTCTCTGGAGATAGACATTGGTCTCCTTGCAGAGTGATGCCCACTGGACCTTGAATATTTATAATACTTAAGTTTTTTATCTGAAACTACATCTTCACTGTCATCACTGCTTGCCAAAGGGTCTTTTGCCTGCTCAGTTTTCTTTGTTGTGCTGAAATGAAAAAAAAAAAAAAATTAGTGAAAGACATGTATTCTTCATGTCTGCATATTCATTGTCCCCTAACAAGATGTCTTGTAACCTGCTTTGGTTCATCAAAGAAAGGATATAATTTAGCTTTAGCACTTTCTGTGTCATTGAAGTTTTTCTCTCCAAAACTGTCTTTAAATTTGTTTCCACTCCTAAATGTAAATCAGATTCTGCCTTAAGTTATTTCACATCACTTTCAAAAGTTTGAAAATAACTTAAGTCAGACTACTGACCAGAATATTAGCAGGTTTTAAGGTGTGGGTTAATTTCATTCCAGAATGACAGGTCAACTTGGCCATCTCCTCCACAGAACTCTTCTCATGGGTCAAATGGGGTCAGTAATAACAGTGTCTTACCGATTTCCAAGGTATTCAGGAACTAGTGGACCTCTAAGTACACTAGTCATCGGGAAATTTTTGAGCCTTCTTTTGTTCTCCTGAGAACCATCATTTGCCTCTCTTTTGGGTTTACAAATGTGTATTTATACAACACCCTCTACATCCAGATGTGTCTCATTCACTATTCCACTTCCCTGTTGCTGTCCAAAAGCTTTTAAAGATTTTTTTTGTTACCTGCCCCAACTATTGGCTTTCTTGAGAGGTTGTATGGAGGTTTTTAGCAGAGGAAAGCAGCTACTCATATACCCTTGACTGAAGAACCGGTCGTCTTCAACTGAGCATGCGGCTTCAGAAGGGATGCATGTGGAGGGGTGAGGGAGGAAGGGGACACCTGGTGATCAATGGAGTGACAGATGTTGCAGCCAGATCACCCTCACATCCCCGACTATTAGCTTTCTTGGTTGTTGAAACTTGCCCAATGCTTGCCTGCTATCATCTACAGTTCTCTTGAACCTTTCTAATGTCTGCATACCTGAGCCTGCCATTACTTTCCTGAACAAATGCTGTTACCTGCTCCCCCTCATCCTGGTGCTGTTGCCCAGCAGATTCGTTCTTAGATTTTAACATTCATTTAACAAAGATCTTTGTGATTATAGACCTTTGGTACATCTGTCCTGCTAATAGGAAATATGAAATTGTTTTCTTCGCCACCCCCCAATCTTTTAGACTTGGCTTGCATGATCACTAATATTCTTGCAGGTGTGACCGTTGTACTTGCTCCCAAAACTTCGAACAGCAGTAACTGAGCCACTAGTCTTAGTGTGTGATTTTCCTTCATCCTTGATTTAGTGCTGTGCAAGGAGATTCAGAAGACCTCAGGACTAGAACAGGTTGCCTTCAGACATGCCTAGGACTTCCTGAACAGCATGTGAATGAAAACAAAATCCAGGTTACTTTTTTTTTTTTTTTTTTCAGACTGCAAAGAATATCTTTTGTAACTCTGTATTAGGTAACTATAAAGGACAGGTAGTAGGGTCAGATTCTTATTAAACTGAAGTAAGATTATAAAGCCACAAACGAGCAGAAGTCAGAGTTAATTACAAACAGTTTTCTATCACTGGACCTGCCCAGAGCATTATGTGGAATATTCTCCAATGGGCACACAGTACCATTTACTCCTGAAAAAGATCATACCAGCTTTGTGTAAGATGCCTTTTCTTTCCCTTTGTGCTCCTTCTCTGTCCTTTCCACATAAATTACTAAAGTGCCTTAGATATAAGCACTTTGTTTCAAATTAAGAAAGGGATTTAGAAAGTGGTTGGTATTGTTCTTAAGTCCTGTGGGCTTTAGTCTCATACTTGAGTTGTGCTATTTCTGTGTTTCCTCCTTACTTTTGAATGGTCGGTCTGTCATTCTTAGATTTTAAAATTCTGTATCTCAAACTCTGAACAATTAAAATGTGAACAACATAGTCGTTCTATAAATAAGTAATTAAGAACTCAGCCTTGAGAGCTGCACTCCCCAGTACAGGGCCCACCAGCTAGGTATGGCAGCTAAATTTGAATTGATTAAACTTGAATAAAACCTAAAATTCTTCAGTTGCAAATCCTCACATTTGAGGCTCTTAATAGCCACATGTAGCCCGTGGCCACCACATCAGAACAGATCAAGAACATTTACACCATTGCAGTAAGTTCTTGGATATTGTTGCTCTAGAGACAGATCTAGTCACACTTAGTCCTGTGACCACTGGCAAGTTTACACACACCTTTCTTGGCCTCAGTTTTCTTATGTAACCATGATAATAAAAAGAATTAACCTGAGGATTAAATGGCAAAATACTTGTAAAGCAGTGTCCACCACATAGTAAGCAATGAATAAGTGTTCACTGTTATCATTAATGATTTTTAACTGTCATGATTGGTTTGGTTATTGGGGGAAAAACTTGTCCCTAATTTGTGTCTGATCTAAGGGGACAGCTGGTACCAGCTCTGGTCCACTGTCACCATGTGAGGACACAAGCCCATCTTCTAATTTCTTAGGAGAAACCAGAGATGCAGATAATTTCCATGGAATCTTAGATATGTAAATTTGGCAACTAATGCAAATATTTTTTATTTAAAAATTTTGAAATATACAGAAAAATGAAAAAAAGAAACCTAGTTAAATGAAAAAACTTACAAACACTTTGCTAGCCCTTGGAAAAGCCCCTCCGTATCCTTCCTTCTCTCTACAGTCACTGCTATTCCGGCTTTTTAAAATGCTGTGGGAGACTAGCAAAGCACATCTGTTGGCCATATCAGTCCCTTGGACCAAAAGTTGGAATATCTGAAGTAATGTCTATCCAGTGTGGACCATTTTTTAGTCCTTAGTAAAGTTCCTAGCCAGCTTTCCCTGAGCCCATCCCAATAACCAAAGATACACAGCTGTAACAACTAGTGCTCAGAAATCTGTCAAATTAATAAGGACCACTCTTGCATCAGAGCACTGAACTTGTCACTGAAGGAGAAGGATCTCATGTTCTACATGTCTTCATGTTCTACAGAACTTCCTCACATATCTGATCCTCAGAGGAGTCTCTGGTACTCCTGTGTTACAGATAAACAAGCTCTCAGAGATTAAGCGATTTGCCTGAGCTTCAAAGCTGGATTTTAATTTTCATTCACTCTGAATAAATGAGCCCTCAGCCATGTGAAAGTCCTGTGGTAGATTTAGCCTAACAACGCAGACTTAGTCCTTGCCTTCAGTTTACGTTCTCCCAGGGCAACATAGTAAACAATAGATTGTACAGATTACTTCATTGAAATTAGGATAAATGCTGTGAAGGAGATACACAGGTTTCTCTGAAAGCATATGACAGATGGACCAGACAGTGTTTTAACAGTTCCTAACTTGAAGGCCCCTTGGAAAAATTTTGCACCATGAGCCTTCAACGGTGAGTAATGACAGAGTCCTAGGCATGTTGTACACAGAGAAGGGCAAGTGTAAAGTCCGAGGCAAAGAAACGTAAGACAAAGAAGCTGAGAGGCAAAGTGGACTAGAGAGGGAAGAGGACAGCAGTATGTGGTGAGGCTGCGGGATACAGACCCCAGCCACATTGCAGTAGCATAGACCAGTGTAAGGGTTTGGGCATTTATCCTGAGAACAGGAGGTCTAAAAGGATTTTCAGCAGGGAACACGCCACATTCAGATTTGCACTGTAAAAGGATTGTTCTGTGTAGCAAATGAATAGGGGAAGAGAGTAGACGGTGGTTCTGACTGGGGTGATGATAGTGGCCAGAGAGAGAGATGGACAAATGTGAGAGAGAGTCGGAAGATAAAATGACAAGTTTTGTGATTATATGGGGTGGAAACAAGGGAGATGGAGAAATCTAGCATAGCCTCTAAATTTCTGACTTGTTCAACTAGGCAAATGCTCCCCCAGTAAGATAGGACCACCCCAAGGAGATAAGCAGTTAGCTGGCTCTTGATCTTTAGGCATAACGAGTGTGAGGGGTTTGTGATACATCCAAATGAAGCCACCAAGTGGGAGAGAGAAAGGGTTTAAATATACAAGTTTGAAGGTCGTACAATTTGAAAATCAGTCCTGTAGGGAGAGGGACGGAAACCACAGGCATCAGTGAGGGTGCCCAGGAAATTGAGAGAAGGAAGCCAAAGATTGAGCGCTGGGGAACTCCAAGGCTGAAGCCTGGGGAAGACGTTTCAGCAGAAGAGAGGGTGGGAATTGTACAGTGTCGAATGTTGCTCAGGAGCCACACACAGTGACGACTTGAGAAGAGTCTGCTGGAATCAACCTGAGGGCTGTGAGTGGCCCTGCAAAGAGGCCTCTTGGACAAGTGAAGACAGCAAAGCCTGGACTGAGATTGGGGGAGAGCGCCTGGGAAATCATCTGGGGAAATGGCCACATCTGATACAGCTCTTCACGCACGTTTGGAGCCAAAGGGATAGGACTGTGGCCGGGGGCAGGGAGAGGGCAGCCGAGTCAAGGTGGGGTTTGTAAAGAGGCAGAGGCCCCAAAAGCCTTACATGTTATTGAGAAGGATCCACAGAAAAGCTGAATGTGCAGCAGACAAATGAGGGCGTGGGATCCACAGCACGTTTGAGGCTGACTCTGGACAAAGGGACACACTGCAGGTAGATTTGGAGGCCGAGCTCCCATTAGATGGTTCTCTCTCTTTCTCTCTCTCTCTCTCTCTCTCTCTCTCTCTCTCTCTCTTTCTTTTTTTTTTTTTTTTTTAGCTCCAGATTCAAGGCTCTTGCCTCTATCAATCTGCCTCACATTAGGTCCTGCAGATTGTACTTCTCCAGAAGGATTTAAAAACCCACTAAATTACTGCAGCGGTTTCACCAAGACCACGTGCTTCACAGGCTCTGGGGAACAGTAGCACAACAAAGTTTTCCTAAAATAAACGACTTACCGTGTTACCGGGAATTTGGTCTCAGGGATTAAATCATATATTTCTTGCCATTCTTGGGGTATGTCAATAAAATCTCGGTAAATCTTGATTTGTAGCACTGTTCCTATGGTGATGTGTTGCAAAAGTTTTAAAAATTCTCGAAGAGTATATCCTAACACATTGGCATGGCCAACACTAATCAGAACATCACCTGAAGAAGGAAAGAAATTATCAGTAAAATTAAGATAATGGGTCATTGGGCTCATACCACTTCTGGCTGCACTGTGAGGTATTCCATTTTACGAGTTCAACCAGACTCCAGCCTTTATTTAATAAAAGTGACCAACTAGGTGACATGAGTGTCCTTCACATAATGAATGCATGCAAGATGTTTCTTAATAGCGGTGTAGAAGATATTATATCATGTTTTTATGGTATTTCTTTAGTCCTTGGTGTGAAAGAGGCTAAAAATCGTTTATAATCTGAACCATCCTTTAGGATTCTAAAAATGTTTGTTTCGAGTAAAATGAATAGTCATTATTATTAAAAAAAAACCACTTACACTAAGTGAGTAAATGACCTACTTGCTATTGTACCTGCCTGGCAGTTTCCAGTGCCCTCCACTCTATTAACATAAAGCCCTTCTGGGGCGCCTGGGTGGCTCAGTCGGTTAAGTGTCCAACTTCGGCTCAGGTCATGATCTTGCAGTTCGTGAGTTCAAGCCCCACGTCAGGCTCTGTGCTGATGGCTCAGAGCCTGGAGCCTGTTTCAGATTCTGTGTCTCCCTCTCCCTCTGACCCTCCCCCGTTCATGCTCTGTCTCCCTCTGTCTCAAAAATAAATAAACGTTAAAAAAAAAAAAAACATAAAGCCCTTCATTTTAATTTTCTGCCTTGTGCGGTATTAGTTGAGCAAGTAATTCTGCATGAAACAATGGACATTTAGCATGCTTTAAGCTTAAGATGTGTATATAGAGAGTATGTTGGATAAAGGATTTGAAAGCTAGACTTCCTACTTTAGGGCATTGCTGGACAGGAAGGGAAGTGTGATGGTCAACCATAGAGCTTCTGATCTCCTGGCAAGTGGGAAGAAAACCACATCTTGACAGCAAGTCCCTGGACCCCCTAAGTGCATATCTTTGCCCACCTCCCTGCCGCCAGCACCTAGGGCATGGACATGTAAACTAGATCCAGCCACTGGGCACTCCCACCTGGGTCACTGAACCTGGGCAGGAGATGCAGCTGGGTGATGGAAGCACCCGGTTTCCAGGGGTAGTTCTATATGGCCCCGCGTTCTGTCATCATTTTCCAAGCCTGGTTCTCCAGCCTTTCTGGCAGTTCTGTCAGACTCAAGGTTCTAAGTTCAGTGCCTTCACAGGCACTGTTTTTGATTGCTTGCAGTGAAGAATCCTGACTACTGCAAGGATATTCAGCAAGAGAGGAAGGAATACAAAGAAATTACTTCTTAAGGGCTCACATCAGGTAAAATCTTAGTCTTCAGATCTTACTAGAACTAACAGCCTGCCAAATGGTAATGGAGACTTTATCACTAACACTGGATAAAGGGACTCCAATCAAGTCCCAAAGGATGTGTTCATTTCTCTGTGCGTGAGAAGCTAGGGACCCCTCAGTTACCTTCATTCCCAGACAGCAGAAGCCTAACCTCCAAGGAGGAGAGAGGATGCAGTACCTTCTGTGATACTACACCCCACTGTGCTGTAGTTGGGAATTAATGCTGATCTCAAAGGAAGGCTCCAAGGACAAACTTTCATGGTGCTAGATCCTATCAGAAACTTCAGTTTAAAAAGAACTTAAGTTTAAAAGTACTGAAGAAAATGAATACTTGGAAGGGTGAAGAAAAATCTGCTTTGGTCTTACAAAGTAGCTGATGATAAAACCAGCCTAGGATCTGCAGCTAACTTCAGAATGAAACAAGCTTCTCCCAGCCACCTGCAGAGTGTGCCATCTGAAACAGCTGTTCATCGTACAGAGGTTAATTACAATGGCAAAACAAAACCAAACACCTCACTGGATGAGTTTACGTGCCTGATGTTAAAAGGAACGTTTATAGCTGAAAGCTATGGCTTGGCATTCTGCTTAATTACGTTGTTGAAGGATGTTTTTTTATCAAGAGGGCAGAAAATAAACAGCTTAATTCCCTGACCATCCTGACTGTAAACCAAAGGTGTCATTGTATGAGTGTGATTACTCTGGCAATAGATATTAACATTGCCCTTCATAAAGAAACATCAATCTGGTATGTATGAATACCAACCCCATTACACTTTTTTTTTTCTGTTTTAATGGGCTGTAGGAACCACATTATTATTAACCTTGTCTCGATTACCTATATTAAATCAACTTTGCAGCAGCCAAGCCACTACTGAAAAATAGATTTTTATTTATTTTTCTCCATCTCTCCCGACAAGGCTCTGAGTTCCACAAGCTCCAGGTGGCTAGAGACCACATCTGTTTGGCTTACCATTATGCCCTCATGCCTAGCAGGACACCTGCACACAGTAGGCATTCAGGAAACGCTTATTGAATGAATGTGACCAGTATATGACTTGTATTTACCTTCAAAGCTATACTGTTTCTTAAGACTCTAGATATCAGTCTATTTAAAGCCATATTGGCCAAAAGGAATTTTAATTCAGCCAGAATAAACAAACACTAAACTAAACTAGCAAACTCAATAGGAAATGAAACCCAATTTGAAACACCAGAAGAGAAAAATGTAAAACACGTGGATGAGAAATAATGGGGCTGGGAGGTAACAGGGTCGAAGAAATAGCAGGTCTGTGGGTCTATCACCTCTGAAAATCTCATTCATTGTTAAAAGGACTGAATTCTGGTCTTTGAAACCAAGAGCCTGAAGAGAAGTGACTGACCCATCATGAAGAGATTTGGGACTCTGGACTCTCTCCGGTACTGAAATCCCACTTCCGGTCAAAAGTGTGGGCTCTCTAGACATGGGTTCAAGTCCCAGCTCTGCCCCCCCCCACTTAGCTCCGTGTATTGACCAAGTTACTACATCTTCAACCCTCTACATTGTGTTATCGACCTTCCAGGAGTTTGTAAAGACTAAATTAGATAATAGATGTGGAAACACCTTGCACAATGCCAGTGACAAACGTTTATTATTCATTTACTAATGCACAGACATAATATGTGCCAGCATATTAATTCAAAGATTAAGCAAAAGATTAATTCAAGACTGCCTCTGACCTCCAGGAGCCCACTAACCATAGCCACACCATGAGGTTCTGTTTCCTGTGCATAAAAGCACACTCCTGTCCCACTCCAGCGAGTGTGTGCTCTGGTTATGAATCAGCTTCTGTTGCCTGACCCCAGAGAAACTGAGGAAAAGCTCATGGGAACCTGTGCTGGACTTCTTTTGGTCTGGAACTGTCTCCCTGGTGCTTTTTTTCCCCAGCACCAAGCACTGACATTTGGAGAGAATGTTTTGGATTATAAGGTGGGGGCAAACTTTCATAATGGCATCATTTATCTATTTTCTTCTTTAATCCCCTGCTTCTAACACAAGCTGCAGTTAGAATCACCTGAGGAGCTTTTTTTTTTTTTTTTTTTAATTTTTTTTTTTTCAACGTTCATTTATTTTTGGGACAGAGAGAGACAGAGCATGAATGGGGGAGGGGCAGAGAGAGAGAGAGACACAGAATCGGAAACAGGCTCCAGGCTCTGAGCCATCAGCCCAGAGCCTGACGCGGGGCTCGAACTCACGGACCGCAAGATCGTGACCTGGCTGAAGTCGGACGCTTAACCGACTGCGCCACCCAGGCGCCCCCTGAGGAGCTTTTAAATCATGAACTGCCCTGTCCCCAGCCCCCTATCAATTGAATCAGAACCTCTGAGGAGATGGGGCCTAAGCATCTCAGTTTTAAAAGCTCCCAAGGTGATTCTAGGAAGTAGCATTATAAATCAGTAATTTAATCCACTGGGGCTCCTGTACCACAATCATTTTTTATTTAAAGAAAAAAAGAAAGAAAAGCCACAAGTCAGGAAACTCTCTAAGAACAGCCTAAGAGAAATGATTGCCAGTATTTCCATAGAACTGTCGTTTTCAAAGCACTTTCATAAAATTTATCTCTCCAAATCCTAGCAACCTCTGAGGAAGGTAGCTCTTATCCCAATTTAGAGATGAGGTGACTGAGGCCTAGAAGGTTAAATGACTGCCCAAGGTCACAGAACTAGAAAGTGACAGAGCCTGGGCCTGACTGAATTCAGGCCCAGCTAAAACCGGATGATTCTTGTTTCTCACCACCTTACCATCCCATTGTGCCTCCCTGACTCCTGAGCACAGCCCTAGAACTGGAGCAGACACTGGAAAACACATCTTGAACTGGATGGAAAATTCATTCTCCCAAAGACAAGAGAAGCAGGGCAGTGTTGATCAAAGGCCTTGGGCTCTGAAGTCTAACAGAGAGGGTTCAAATCCCTGATCCCTGGTGTGACAATGGGCAATTTACTAAATATCTGACTCCTTATCTATACGGTGGTTTAATGCAGAATCTACCTCAGGGATTGTCAGGAGGATGAAATGAGATCATGCTTCTAAACATTAACAATGATTAATACTGCCTACCTAGAAGAAGAAAAGTTTGTCCACAGAGAGGCATAAACTCTGGAATGACACCATCCCACTTGCCAGAGCGGGTGAACCTAGACAAGGAACTCAATCTCTGTGCCTCAGTTTCCTCCCCTGTGAAAGGGGGATGACAATAGTTCCTACCTAGAGACTTACTGTAAGAATTCAGTGAAAAAATAAAACAGCGAGGGTTATTAAAGTGCTAGCAACTGGCTGGCCCACAAAAAGCTCTCAAACAATGTCATCATCATTATTATGGTTACACTAAAACCTATTAACCAGGGTCTCCCCGAAGGCAGATGGGAGGGAGGGGGGGGCGGGGAACCACAGTCACCTGGCTGGAGTTTTCCATCCGTGGCTGCAGCCCCCGTCCTGATGAGGTGGGTGATCTGGAGGTAGGGCCCATTCTGGATGATGATCAGGCCTAAGCCCAGGTTGCCCACAGTGAGTTTGGTCTGCTGAGTTTTGCTCAAGTTGTGTATGGATGACTTGACATTGAAGCCAACGTTTTTGCCTAATATAAAGAGGGGAGATTTTTTAGTCCTTCACCTGGACAGCAGCATGACAGTATCACTGGGGTTCTAAAGCCAGATCCCTGGGGCAGTTCCTCAACCTATTTATTTCTCAGTTTCCTCATCAGTAAAGTGAGGACAGTACGTGTCTAGCTTGGAGACTTGTTACGAGAATAAATGAGACAGGGCTTTGCACAGTGCCTGGCACCTGCTGAGTGCTTAATTAATGTCAGTTATTATGTATTCACTTGACAAATGTTTCTTGATGCAGGCAGTGTGCTAAGAAATAGCAGTTTCTTGCCCTTATGGATCCTCCAGCTTAGTGGAAGAGACAGATACTAATCAGTCACATAAATAGATGTTGAATAACAAACTGTAACACATGCTATGAAGGAAAAATACAGAGAGCTCTGAGGAGGACTGCCAGGAGGCCAAGGTATCCTGCGGGGAAGGCAGTTCAGGCTTCATACAGGAGGCAAAATTTGAATCGAGGTCAAAAAGACCAACAGGAAATCTTGAGACAAAGGAGGGTGGGAGGGAGCAAACTGGATTGAGGCTGTGAGGAAGGAACAGAGATGCACTGGAGCACTCGTGAGGAGCAAAGTCACAGCCGACTGGCGCGGCCTCACAGGCTTACCTCACTAGAAAAGCTTAGGAGCAATTTAAGCGGGACCCTGTAACATTTGTATTTTCTTAAACAAAACAAACAAATGAACCCGGCTGGCTGCTGTGCGGGGCACAGACTGCCGGATCCAGAGTGGATGTGGGAAATCAAAGTGTTACTGGCGTCACCCAAGCATGCCATGGCGATGTCAGTAGAAATGATAGCGAAAGATCATTTGGGAGGAAAATCCGGGAAAATGGGTGGTGGTGGAAGGGTGCCGAAGTATGTTTTCTCCAGAACTGATTCTCACAAGAAAAGTTTCAAAGACTATGGAGTGATTTAAAACAAGTTACTTTCCTAAGAGGAAGCTTCTCAGAAGACTCATTTTCAGTACACAGGAAGTTTCTGGGGACATTTGTTTTCAGCAGCTCTTCCTGAAGGACAAGTGATAGGCCTTTGCAAAATCCATGTGACTGTGGTGTTTTGGGGGGGGCCCAAGAGGCCTGCTGAGGGAGGGGTGCCCCCTGTCCCCCCACCCCCAGGTTCATGACCCTTCCCTGTAAGCAAGTGTCCTTGCTGTCTCCAACCTCACCTTCCCCCAAACCGCAGAGACTCTATAGAAAGTAAAGTAACCCAGTATAAAGAAGGTACCACATTCGGAGATTTTTCAGGATTCTGGGAGCCATTTGGAGCAGCTCAGACCCTCCTTCAGCCTCTAGCTCCTGAGCATACAGAGAAGTGGCATCTCAGACAAGGTCTGAGTTCCAACCTCAGCTTGCTACTTCATTGTGCTTAGGATAAAATAATCTATAGGAGACCCAGTCTCAAAAGACAGCAGGGTTAAGGGAAAGAAGGCAGACTCAAAAGACTCCATACCACACGATTCCACTTTTATGACACTCTCCGTGGAAAGGGCAAAACTATAGAAACAGATCAGGAGTGTCAGGCACTGAAGTGCAGGCTGGTGGCAAAGAGGAGCAAAGTAATTTGGGGACGGGGGAGGGAGCGTGTGTGGGAGGGAAACTTCCACATCTTGATGGTGGTGGTGGTTATATGCGGGTATTCATTGGTCAAAACTCAGAGCTATACACTAAAAATGGGCGGGGGGGGGGAGGGGCAGGCTCTTACTGTATGTAAATTATAGTTTGGTAAACAAATGATGGCGAGGGTCTACCTCCCAGGCCAAGAGGGTGACGTTCCCATTTTACAGGGGAGGCAAAGTAATGAAGGCTTTGTCTCCAGGGCGTCTCCCTCTCCCCACTCCCCAGTTACCTTTTTTGCTTTTATGGGCGGCCTTCTCCATGGCCCCAGGAGGGCAGACCGCTCCTGGAGCCGAAGCTGGAGTGGGTCCAACTCCCAACTGTTTCGAACCCGCGAGGAGGGGGTGCACAGCGGGCTGGCCACTGGCGACCGGGGGACCCCAGGCGGCAAGGAGATTTCCGGCGCTGCCCCTCGGGATGGCCGCCAGGGGGCAGACGTGGGGCATCCGTGGGGTCACAAGGCCTCAGCGGACTTGGAAAAAGGAGTGAGTGAAAGTTTTGGCGGAGAACAAACTCGTTCAGGGAGCAGCACAGTGTCTGGCTCACAGTGGGTTCATCATCCATTCTTGGAAAACAACCGAAGTGGGGAGGATGGAGGAAGCACAGAGGCGGGTGTGGCAAAGCTGTGAAATTGTGGGACCCAGGCAGACCCTAACTAGAAGCCCATATAAGATCACACAATCCCCTGCTGCACTCCCAGTAATGATGTTTTTAAATATTGCTGCATCAATAGTCCCAACTGTTTTGGAACTGCACTGTTTTCATCAATGTTTTGCACGAGAAGAGGGGCCAAGGGTGGCTCGGGGAAAAAAAAAAATGAGTCACGATTAGGAGAGAAATTAATTCTTCCTTCTTTTTTCCAAAATAATTCTTTCCTCCCACACACACATTCGCTCATAGGACAAATATTTACTGGAAGCCCGCTCTGTGGTTTGTGCTGATGCTGGGGACACAACAGTCGGCAAGACAAACAAGGGCCCTATCCTTTTGGAACTTAGATTTAACGAGCAGATCAAGTGGATGATTTAAGAAAACTGTAAATTATCAAAAATATATTCTAGAAGAAACAGAAAGCAATGTGATGAGGTAGGTAGGTCCTGTCCTCATTCCCACTCCGATAAAACAGAGAAGCTATGCACCTTACATTCATGCCTTCAATAGTTATCAAGCACTTATTAGATGTCAGACACTGTGCAAAGATTTCCATGGTAAACCCAGTTTACCGGGCTGTTTCTGTGGCTCTACCCAGACAGTAAACCAGGGCAGATTTTCATTCAATAAATCCCACCTTGCAGAGGCTGGGACAAAGGGAAAGAACAGTCATCCATTTTCTTACTCTCAACCTCAAGGAGTCTCCAGCAGGTGGCTTCTTGTGATCGATCACCAGTTTCCTCCTCCAAACAGTCTGGCAAGGTGTCTATGCAGACACCAAATTAACCGTCATAAAATGCATCCTTTTCCTCTGTTTTCCTATTAGTAGGGGGACAGTGAGAGTTTGTGGAACTAAAGCATGTCAGCATCGGAGGTTCAGGGAGGGGAGCCTATCGGCGCCTGGCACATAGGGTGTCCATCTGCCTTCCCTCCATTCCAGGCTGAAAACTCTCTTCAGGGCAGATGCCAAGATCACACCAATGGGTGGAACTGCAGGATACAAACGGTTGTGGATGCCATCCTGTGCTGCCCAGATCCCGCTTCAGGACTGAAGGATTTATTCCTGCTCCTCCACCCCACCCCTGCTTCCAGCTGAGCTCCCTGCCCAAGATTACACCTTCCCAGGGCAGCTAACATCCAGTGACTGGTCACTGTGGGGTAAAAATCTGGCTCCCTCAGTCCAGCTCGAGCAACCCTGGAGGGCAATCCCAGCTCCAGAGCTCCTGTGGGGTCTACTGAGGTCCTTCTGTGGCTGCACTGCCACCTGACTTCTCCCTTTGCCTAATGCTGCTTCCCCTTCCTCCCCTCATGGGTGTGGCTTCCAAGAGCACTCCCCAATAAACTCCTTGCAGCTCAAGAGTGTTTCCTGGAAAGCCCACCCAACCTGCAGCAGCTAGCACCAGGGATGGTCTGCAAGAGTAGATGCCAAGATGGAATTTCGGAGCTGGGTGACCCCGCTGTTCAGGTGATAATGAGGACCCCATACCCAGTAGAGGAGGTGTATACATCACCTTGGGCACAAGGAAGCACTAAGATTGTTCCATTTTTCACCAGAGAAAATTGAAACAGTTTGTCACCCACATGATCCACCTGAGTATCTCTTAGTGCTCCCTTGCCCTATTTTGACAGTGAACAGACAAAAAAAGCAGCCACAGCCCGAGAAATACATGGCAACAAGTGGCTCAGACTCCTCAGGGATGGAGGTCCGAACCACCCCACCACATAAGCCACCTAGACCACCAGAGGTGCTAGCAAAAGGTGAGAGGAATCTAGGAT
This sequence comes from Lynx canadensis, assembly GCF_007474595.2. Lineage (NCBI taxonomy): Eukaryota > Metazoa > Chordata > Mammalia > Carnivora > Felidae > Lynx > Lynx canadensis. The sequence goes on from NC_044318.1 coordinate 17,489,232, forward strand.
GGGCAGGAGAGGAGGGGGGTGATGAGCATGTCGCTTATGCCTGGAGATGAGCTGCAGCAACACGGGGAGCTGGGGTTTGTCCTGCTAACCTTCCTTTCATAAGATTCCCACAGGAAAAGATGCTCACCGGGTCCTGCTCTCAGAACTGAAAAGAAGCGTGCAATGGGTGCACTGTGACAAATGTTGCCCCGTGCTACCCAGTCCTCCTGAAGACTGAAGGACTTAGTCCCCAGCTCCTGGGAAGGTTGTAGGTTCATGGATCTCAGCTGTCGGCCCTCTCAAGGAATTGTCTTTGGCTGAAGAGCAGCCACACCCAAGGTCATTCCTGAGGTAGCTCAACTCCAATGACTGGTCCATGTGGGGATATAAAGGCTTGGCCCCTTTTCCCCAACTCTGAGTGGCCACCCCAACTTCAGAGTTGCTCACGGGGTCTGCCAAAGCCTCCAATAACCGAATCACAGCCAAACTGCTCCCTCTGCCTTCCCTCCCCCCAAAGGAGTTGCTCCTTAGTGCACTCCCTAATAAAGACCGCACGCTAATCCATAATCTCTGGTTGGAGTCAGCTCCAGTGGAACCCAATCCATGAGACAAAAGGAGATTTGAGCCCAAGGCACAAACTGTTAACCTCTGGATTTAGCTCTTTGGTCTTATCTAATTCCAGAACCCCCAGGTGCATGTATATGGTGCAGCCACCAAACTCTTGGCCTTCATGGTGAACTTGACCCCCTGGGGAAGCAGTGTGTTCTTTATCCTGTCAGGCCAAAGATACTCCTTAAAGAGAAGAGTGATTATATAGTCCCCTCCACAGCTTTCACCAAGGTCCCATCTGGATTCAGCCTCTGTTGGGCCAAGGCCTACCATCCATCATGATAAAGCACACTGTGTTCACAGCCCCTTAACAGCCCCAGAATGGCTATTTATGACTTTAGGCTGCCAGCATAGATCCCTTCGGGGGGCCTTCTGGGTCCCCAAGGATTTTCTGCCTTAAGGATCCCTGTGGCTCATCTCTCTGAATGAAATAGCCCCAGCTGCTTTGCTTAAGGGAGAGTGAGGAGATGGGGAGCTTCTCCCACTGAAGCAGAATGTCTGACTTTCCCAAGTTCAAGTCAGTAGAAGGGAGGGGACTAGAATATAGTTCTGTATCCTTTTTGCTCCACCACACCACCTCTCATGAACCCTAGGGTTTGCCTCTACTAAAATCTAGACTGGGGGTGGGGGTGGGGGCTCAGTCAGTTAAGCATCTGACTTTGGCTCAGGTCATGATCTCATGGTTTGTGAATTTGAGCCCTGCAGTGGGCTCTCTGCTGTCAGCACAGAGCCCACTTCGGATCCTCAGCCTCCCTCTCTCTCTGCCCCTACCACACTCATGTATGCATGTGCTCACTCTCTCTCTCTCCTAAAAACAAATAAAAACATTTAATAAAAAATAAAATGTAGACTGGGATATAGAGGAGAAGGGAACTGATCTGTCCTGTAGATCTCGGACAGATCCAGGACTCTGCAATACCGGGTATGTTGGAAGTAGAGAATGAGATATGGGACTAAAATCAGGATTAATGGAAAATATGTAATCAGAGTATTTAGTCCCTGCCTACCCCTCCCACCCCCATGCTGGGTGGTAAAGAAGGAATGGGAAGGTGACTTTCTGAAGTGACTTGTGGCCATTAATCTGGTGAAAATTTTCTCAATGTTTTTTTTTTTTTTTAACTCCAAATTGGTTTTTTTTCTTTAAATTTAAATATAGTTGACATATTAGTTTTGGGTGTACAACATAGCTATTCGACATTCATAGATGTCATGAAATGATCACTACAATAAGTCTAGTTCCCATTATACAGCTTGTTTTTATCCTTTAATCTTAGATCCAGAACCTTTTGTAGAGGGGCAGAGGTAGGAGGGACTGGGAAGTGCTGCCCAGGTAGAAGGGGGAATTTACACTCGTATTTTTTAAACGCAATGATCAAGTGATCACCATACCACTCACAGGCAAACTGTCCCAACAGTTCACCTCAGGATTCTCATCAATGCCTAGTAGTGAACATTGGCGGACATTATTTGAGAATTCAGAACTATAAAGCTGGGAGTTTCTTCTATGCCCGGGCAATAGAAACTCTGGACGAGAAGCCAAGAATATGACTCCATCAAACTTCTCCAGTACTTTAAAAAAAAAAAAAAAAAAAAAAGTGAAACCCTGCTGCAGTAATGTGATATGCATATCTGAGTCCCTGGAATATATCAATCAGCTTGTGCCTATTTCTGTGGCAGAGGAAAACTAAACGGTGTCATAATAATTTAAAAAAAAAATCCTTCCCCCCAGGAGACCAATGTTTGGACAGGAAAGTCTATAGACTAGCAATTAAATCCCTCCTTACCCAATCTATGTGGTGACACTGATAACTCTGCAAGTTTCTGCAAGGCTGTTGGATTTGATGGAATTTGAAACTTGCTGAGTTTTGGGAACATGTAGGCATTCCCAAAATAGAGACAGATGTCAACCTTCTAGGTCTTTCTTGAGATGACCTATGTGGCATTTAAGGAGAAGATGACTGTCCCATCTCTTGTTTGCTGCGTGGGGGACTATCCAGGAAAGAAAGAGCTGGATCCAAAGTTAAGGTTAATGGTGACTTGGTCCAAGAGTCAGTCACAAAAGAAAAAGCAACCTCCACTAGATAGTAAAATTATAGATGGAGAAATCATCTGTATTGCCAACAAACTACGCCAATGTCTTGTTTCTGTTTATCCATCCAAACTAAGCTTCTCCTCAGGCCTCAACTCAGTAAATACTATCTCCAAACACCTGGTTACTCAGGCCAAAACCTTAAGAGTCATTCCTGAGGCCTTTCTTTGTTTCAACTCCTCCCCCATGGTCAGTCGTTTTCCTTGCCTATAAAACACCCAAAGCTAGCCATTTTTTCCATCTTCACTGTTCGCATCCTAGCTAAAGCTACATTTCTTTCTCTCCTGGAGTACTTTGCCTGTTAACTGGTATCCCTTTCATTCCTGTCCCCCCACCCCCTTCCCCAACTACACTATCTTTACAGATTAAATAAGACCTTGTCAGTCTCCTGCTGAAAATCTCCTGTGCCTTTCGCTTGCACTTAGAACAAAATCCAGACCCTTTACCATGGCTCCCCAAACCCTACATCTGGTCTCCGCCTACCTCTCTGTCTTTTCATACTACCGTCCAGCCAAACAGGCTATTCCACAGTTCCTTGAACAAGCCAACCTCTTCCTTGTCCCTTCCCCTAATCCTCTTTGCACTTGCTTCTCCGTCCGTCTGGAGTAGTCCTGCCCAAATCTTCACACGTTAGGCGTTTACGATAGTGGTGGTCTCAGTGAACCTTCCCTGACCATCCTAAGCATCACCACAGCCCTCCTCCTCCCCCGCCATCAGACCGACCCCCATTTAGTTCATAAAGCAACACCTGAAATGACCCATTTTTAAAGATAAATTTTTAACATGTTTGCCTCTTCCCCACAAGTATGTAAGCTTCCGGAGATTGGGAACCTTGTCTCGCAAGTCCAGCCCAGTAACCCCACTAGGTGTCGACAGTTATTTCCTAAATGCCCGGAGCTGAACGACGCGGAAGGGGCAATGCTAACACAAGGTGACAAGAGCTGTACGGGGCCCCGGGTCACTTGGCAGAGTCTCCCACCCATCAATCCAGTGCCCGTTTTGAAAGGCTAAAGACTGAGGGGCATTTTGTCACCAGTCATTAACAACGATAACATTATTATTGGCAAGAAAGCTCAAAGGCGGGGTAGCCTGCCGGTAGGCGCGGGGCAATGGGGCTGGGCCGGTGCCAGGTCCGGCTCCAGGGCAGCGAGACGTGAGGCCCACTAGAGGCCGGGGCAGCCGAGCCCGGGACGGTGGGGAGGGTCGGGGGCCGCGGGCCGGGGCTGCGAGGCGGGCGGCACAGCCGGGAGAACAGAGCAGGGACGCCACAGCCCGGGACCCGGTCTGGCCTCAACAGCGCCGAGGCTTCGCTTCCGGGTGAGGGGCGGGCGAGCCGAGCAGTTCCGGGGCGGGCGGCGGTTCCGGCTGTGCGGGCCGCGCCGCGGCTGCTGGTCCCGGGCGCGCGGAGGGCGCGAGTGGCGCGCGGGGGCCGAGGGGGCGCGAGGCGGCGGCGCGGGGACTCCGGGCCCCGGCGGCGGCCCATGGGGCGGGAGGCGTGAGGCCGCGGCCTGCCCGGGGCTCGGGGGGTGGGGGGAGCGGGGCGGGGAGATGGATAAACTGACCATCATCTCAGGATGTCTCTTTCTGGCCGCCGATATCTTCGCCATCGCCAGCATCGCCAACCCGGACTGGATCAACACCGGGGAGTCCGCGGGTGAGCGGCGGGCGCGGGGCCGGGCGGGGGATTGGCTGAGGGCTGAGGGCGGGGAGGGGAGACCCGGCCGGGGGGAAGACGGGGCCGGCGGCTGCGAGGAGGGGGGCGGCCTGAGGAGGGAGGGGGCGGAGAGGCGTCCGGGGCGGCGGGGCCGAGCGCCCCGGGGGCCGGAGGGGAGAGGGAATGGAGAGGAGGACGCGCGGGCGCGAGCGGGACCCCGGGGCTGAGGGGAGCGGCGCCCCGGGCTGAGCGAAAAGTGGCCGAAGGGCGAGGAGACCTGGGCTGGGCTGGCGGGTCCCGGACGGAGAAGGGGGGTGGCGGGGAGACGGTCGCCGGACCTGAGGGACCAAGGAGGAACGAGCTTCGTTCTGGATTGGGGGCGGGGGTAGGGGAGTCCAGGTGCGAGACGGGAAGAAACCGCTCTGGAGAAAACTGAGGCGCCTGGGCAGGAATTAGAAACGAGGCGGGGAGCCGGGGCTGGGAGCGAGGTAGCCCGTGGGGCAGTGCGAGGACCACCAGAGAGCTGCGACGGGAGTCAAGTCCGGCCCCGGTCCCCCGAGGGAGGGAGCTGCGGCCGGGTGCCCGGTGGCCCGACCAGGCAGGGTTAATGTGCTGGAGGAGCTGGTGTGCTGCGTGCGGGTCCCCCTCCCCGCGCCCTCGCCCATCCCCTGCCCGCTCGGCTGTGTTTAAGACGCATGTGGCTTCCGATTTTCCCTTTGAAGTCTGTGTGGTTATAATTTTGCTTTATTTTAGGCCCGGGAGCTATAATAATACTAATAATAAACTTCATTTTATGGAGCATCTTTCATTCCAGCGCATCACAAAAACGCTTTAGAGATCTTAATAGTAGTTACAAAATTAAATAACACATTAGAGTTGCAGGCAGCCCAGCAGCAGCAGCGGTGCCCGCTGGAAAACCACCGAGCTGGAGGCAGCAGCGACAAGGTGGTGCCCTCCGGAGAGAAGTAGGCATCTTTCTGAAGGGGATCCCGGGTGCAGGATTTTTCTCAGCTTGGGCCCTCATCGCACATACGTACCTGTACACACTCACACTCACCCAGACCTGTGAGACCAGCCCTGTAATTAACGTAACAGCTGTCAGGAGAGCTGACTGGAATGAAGAAATGAGCCTGTTTTCTAACTGCTCGTTCAGTGCAGGTGAAGGGAATATAGGGGGGTTGGGACTGTCAGACTCCCTCCGTGAATAATTTGTTATAAAAATGTATCACTGTGCTGTCAAAGTTACTTCTTAAGTATTACTTACGGGTCTGTATTTATCCTGCAGTATATTTAGCTCTTAAAAAAAAAGAAAGCTGTAGCTGGGACATTTGTTGCTCCCTCCTCCCTGCCTCCTCTCCTCCATCTAGATCTAGTAACACAAAATCATGCTGTCAGATTTACGGGTTATTAAAATAACACACTAAAAAATTCTCCTTTTCTTGCCTCTACAGTTCTAGCAGAGCTCTTAATGGTACAACATGCATGATGATTATGATGTGACTGAGCTGTTAGCTAATGCTACTGTGCTAAATTCGCAATATATAAATGTATCAAAGCAGCACGTTCTACTCCTTATGTACAAGATGTTATACATCGATTATATCTCAGTTTTTTTAAACTTGTGAGGTGTGTAAGAAAGGATAGGATGGTTTGGAATTTGATGAAACTACATATCCTGTTTCTGAAAATGTTAGTGTCAGTTTGTACAGTTATATGTGTGACATCCACTTCATGACCTGTTTTTTTAATCCTAATTATATGTGCAGTGACTCCGTTTATGAGGCTTTGGGGCTTTTTATACTTAGGGGCAAAGAGGTTTCACTGTTCTAGCAGAGAAGATGCTTTCTGCAACGTGCTTTTAGGTGAATCCCAATGTAAAAAATAGACTAAATGTCCGTGGGAAAGATACACAGTTGGCCATTGAACAACATGGGTTTGAGCTGCTCTGGTCCACTTATACGTGGACTTTTTTTTTTTTTTTTTTAAATAAATACAGTACTGCAAATATTTTGTCTTATGATTATCTTAACATTTTCTTTTCCCTAGCCTCCTTCATTCTAAGAATACAGTATATAATGCATATAACCTACAAAACATGTGTTGATCAGCTATTTATGCTATTGGCAAGGCTTCCAGTCGACAGGCTATTAGTAGTTAAGTTTTGGGGGAGTAAAAAATTATGCATGGATTTTCAACTGTGCAGGATGGGAATAACTCCTTCATAACAGTAGACAAAGTCTTCAGCTGTGAGTTGCTGCAGAGATGGGAGGGACAGAAGTCCGCTGATCGAAGGAAGTAGAAAATGTGTGAACTAGGTAAATAATTGCAGAGAAAGCATGCCAACCAGTGGCATAGTAGGATTGTCTAGCATTGTGGAAGCCTCACTGAAGTCAGTGGTGAAGAACATACAGTGCGATCAGCCAACTGCCTTGTTGACCTCTGGTAGTGCTCGGCTGCTTTGATACCAGTCAGTGGTGAAAACCAATAGAACGTTTCCTTCGTGATTGGAGTTTGCCAGTGAAATGCAACAAAATCACAAAGGAACAAAGGTGTTTAACTATTAGCCAAAATGTCCCTGTAATGCTGGTTCATGGATTCTTAGCTGGATAAAAAGTAAAAGTTAATAAAGGAAACAGTTGATGGTATATGGTCAGTGGCATCGCGAACCCAACAGAATTGAAGGACTGGCTGGGAGTGATTGATACGGCAAAGTGGAAGGGCAGGAAATTGTGGGCACGAGGTCCGGAGTGTCAGTGGGGATGTGTGGCTAAAACAGGTGGGAGAGGTGATCTTTCTCCTAACAGTTTCCCTCGCCATCTCACCCTTCAATTAAAAACTTTGTAGCTTGGAACAGGAGATAGTAGGAACGGTAGGAAATTTTTTCAAAATCATATCTAACCCCTGTTTATCACCTTAAATATATCAGACGGTAAGCCCCCCAGAACTTAAATGTGATGTTCCTTTGTTGACTCTTGAGCTCTTGCGTTGTGGTAAGATACACTTGAAGTTTGATAGAGAGTTTGTACACTCAATGTACACTTTTATTTGAGCAGACAGATCTACTCGAAATTTTTTTTTTTTTAATCTGGACAGAATTCCACCTTCCAAATCAATGAAACATTTACAGGAAGTTCGAATAAGATCGCAGAGGTGACAGGACCAGCTTTATTCTAAGATCTGTACAGAAGTGACAGCCTAGCAGCAAAAGGTTATTGTGTTGATTCCCTCAGTGCATTAAATACAGCATATTTTGACTGTGATGTTTTTACTGCAGTTTTTTAAGTGAACAAAATATATTTTGAAAGTTGAATCCTAGAGCCGAAAGGTTCTGCAGATATAATTTGAAAACCACTGCCATGAACTAGTACAGAAAGTTTCAGGATTCAAATCCAGACTTCATCATTTACTAGCTGTTTGATTTGGGGCAAGTTACTTAGCCTCTCTTTACAGTTCTTCCTCTGTAAAATAGGGATATTAGTAGTACCTGCCTCATTGGATTATTATGATGATTGATTTAATCCATGTAAAACATTTAGAAAGTGCCTAACACACAATAAGTGCTCATTAAAGGTTAGATATTGTTGTATTGCTGTTCTCATTTATAATAACATGTTGATTTTTTGAAATTAAAGCTCAGAACTTGTTACTGTGAGAACTGACACATTTTCTTTATTGGGTGTTCTTGGGTATAAGGCAGTATCAAGAATAAAATGGCCAGGGGCACCTGGGTGGTTCAGTCCGTTAAGTGTCCGACTTCAGCTCATGTCATGATCTCACAGTTGGTGGGTTCAAGCCCCGCATTGCGCTCTGTGCTGACAGCTCAGCGCCTGGAGCCTGCTTTGGATTCTGTGTCTCCGTCTCTCTCTGCCTGTCTGTCTGCCTCTCTCTCTCTCTCAAAAATAAACATTAAAAAAAATTTTTTTTATAATAAACGTTAAAAAAAATATGGCCAGGCTTATCACAAGTGAAATTCGTCTTCTCTCTTGGCATTTCTGCATTACTCCTATACTGTTCTTCTTCATTTAGTCTTTCATCACCATATTCTAGTTTCTCTACTCCTCAGTTTCTGCTTGAAGTACCACAGAAGGAAATGAAATAATCCAAAAACAATAAATAACTGAATAGGATAATTTCCTAAAATCTTGACTAATAAACTGTACTCTCATAAGTTTATGGGCCATGCTTCATACTGGCAGAATTGTTAGTTTGTTTTTATTGTATTGGTGCAAATACAGAGAAAGTACATTCCTTCTTTTCTCGTCTGTATGTGGTAACATGTCCTGAGCTTGTTCTGATATCCTGTAGGTTCTGCACAAACTTTTGAAGACCTAATGAGATAGGTATGAAGGAAGTACATGGGGGTGGGGGGGGCACTTCAGTAAGGACCCTTAGTGTTTTCTGTTAATAAAAAATACTGAATGGCAGTTGAATATCATGGCAAAATTGCATAATTCTGCTGTGCCACGATCAAATTTCTTCTCGTTACTGGAACTCATAGCAGTATCTTTCATTTTATATAGTGCTTTATAGGTTTTGAAGCAACTTAACATCCATGACTTGGTTTGATTTCTTAGGCTTTTTATATTTAGCCAATGCAGAATAGCCATTTCTACATCTTTTCCCACATGTCAATGCTTTGCACATGAGATTTGAGTTTCAGTGTTGCATATTCCCTTGAAGAAAACCCTTCATTGAAGTATTACCTATATCTTACTTATGCATACCTTTTTTTACTTAACAAGATTAAAATTCTTTTTTTTTTAATGTTATTCTTGAGAGTTAGCATGAGAAGGAGAGGGGCAGAGAGAGAGAGGAAGACACAAAATCTGAAGCAGGCTCCAGGCTCTGAGCTGTCAGCACAGAGCCCAACACAGGGCTCGAACTCACAAAATGCAAGATCATGACCTGAGCTGAAGTTGGATGTTCAACTGACTGAGCCACCCAGGTGCCCCAACAAGATTAAAATTCTTTTTTTTTTTTTAATTTTTTTCCAACGTTTATTTTTTTTTTTAAGACAGAGAGAGACAGAGCGTGAACGGGGGAGGGGCAGAGAGAGAGGGAGACACAGAATCGGAAACAGGCTCCAGGCTCCGAGCCATCAGCCCAGAGCCTGACGCGGGGCTCGAACTCCCGGACCGCGAGATCGTGACCTGGCTGAAGTCGGACGCTTAACCGACTGCGCCACCCAGGCGCCCCAAGATTAAAATTCTTAAGTGGCTGAAGTTCTTGCCAGATTACAGAAGAGGGAGATTTGGGTTTTAGTCTTAAAGTGATGTCCTTTGCTTTGTACAAGTCCCTTAACTTCACTGTCACTGTTTTCTCATCTCTAAAGAGACAAATTTTTTGGGAGGGGTGGGGGGAGTTTTATTATTGAGTTAATTCTAACAAGGTCAACAATTAAGCAAAGCTGCTTCTGATGAATAAAATGATCTCGGTGCTCCTGGGTGGCTCAGCTGGTTAAGCGTCTGATTCTTGATTTCGGCTCAGGTCATGATCTCACAGTTCACGGGTTGAAGCCCCACATAGGTCTCTGCACTGCCAGTGCTGCGCCTGCTTGGGATTCTCTCTCTCCTGTCTCTCTGCCCCTCCCCCTCTCATGTGTACGCGCTCGCGCGCTCTCTCTCTCTCTCTCTCTCTCGCTCTCGCTCTCGCTCTCGCTCTCAAATAAACTAAAAAAGATCTAGAAAAAAATGATCTAGAGATTCCTTTTTTGAGGCATCCTTTGCAGCAAAGATTGTAGTGACCATTTAGGGTTATACCATCCTAAATCATCCTAGATGAATTTTCTTAGTGTTCTTAACGAAGATTTCCAAATGTTTTCCAAAAGTCTCTTCCAGTACATAGAGGAATTCCTCCTTTATGTCTAATCAAAATTTCCTTTTATACAGTTGGTTATCACATTCACTTTGTAGTCTGTCAGAGTGTATTTATTCCTAAGATTTTCATTCTTTTTAAAATTGTTTAGAGTGTGTAAGGAGTCACAATAACCGACACACTCTTTCCTGCTTGTTATTCTGAACTGAGGGAAAGAAAGAATAATTAGGATCCATGATATTATTTTATTGCTGCTAAAGAGAATATTGGAGAACATGGCTTTTATCTGTGGGCAAGCAACTTCCTCTTCTTACTGGATCTCACGATTGAACAAACTTAACCATCCAGTCCCAAACAGGACTGAGGCACCTGCCCTATAAGACTTCCAGCATGAAAGAACAGAGGAAATGAGGGCTCCTTATGGGCGACTTGCTCCCAAGGACAAAAAGTTGGACCACATATACCCAATTTTTTCATAACTGCCAGTCGAAGTCATTCCTCTGACCTGGGAAGGAATAAGTGAGGGGACACAGATAAGCTAAGAACATTATTCTAATAGCCTCCCCCCCACACACACACCCCTATCCCTCATGGGGGGAGAAAACCACTTGACACCTAGGAGACGGCTGACGTTTTGTGAGGAAGAGATTTCTTTTCGCTCAAGTATAAAAACTGGCAGGTGCTTGGGGAAGTGAAAGACTTTGAAAGAGTATCATTTCCCATTCTGCTACCCACTACCCTCTCCACAGGAAATCCTGGAAACCTCAGATAAGGGACTGTGGTGCTTGACATCTCTCATGTTAGAGTTCAACATCACAAGTAAATCCTGGCCTACAGATTGGGGTCGTTGGTTTAAAACATTAAAATTATAAGCTGCCCAAGCAGATATTTATTAAACACCATTTATTAAATAATAAAAAATTATTAAACAATAAGCCCTCTCCCCTGAATGGTAACAATTTAAGTCATTACAGAGGTACTTTCGCATGAAGGAGCTTTGTAACATCAGTTTGAACAAAGCAGTCTGTCTAGAACTTCATTTTGGCAATCACTTTGGACCTGACATAGTGAAGGACAGAATTTGGTTCTACCTAAGGGCAAAGATCTTGAAATTATGTTCTCCTTTAATTTAAAAAGCACTAACAATTTCTTCAATGGTCTTTTGAGTCTTTTGCCAGTACACTGCTTTAAAAAAATTTTTTTTTATTTAATTTTTTTTTTTTTGAAAATTTTACAACATTTTCAGTACCCCAGAGAGAAACTCCCATCCCTTAGCCATCACCCCCCAACATCCTGTTCTTAGGCAAGGGGACCAATCTACTTTCTGTCTCTAAGGATTTGCCTGTTCTGGACATTTCATGTAAGTGGAATCATACAACATGTGGTCTTTTATGACTGGCTTATTTCACTTAGTGTAATGTTTTCAAGGTTCATCCATATTATAGTAAATATTAGTACTTTAGTAATTAGTCTTTTTATTGCCAGATATATTTATCCATTATCTATTCATCAGTTAAATATTTGGGCCAGTAAATTTCTTTTACTTCAAACAATAATACTTCAAAATGGTAAAGTGGTACAAACATTTTTTTGGCTTTTTATTTTATTTTTAAAGTTTATTTATTTTGAGAAAGAGAGAGTGCATGCATGTGAACAAGGGAAGAGCAGAGAGAGACAGAGATTGGGAGGAAGAGAATCACAAGCAGGCTCTGCACTGTCAGCGCAGAGCCTGACATAGGGCTCGATTTCACAAACTGTGAGATCATGACCTGAGCTGAAATCAAGAGTGGAACACTTAAGCACCTGAGCCACCCAGGCATCCCTATTTTGTTTTTTAAAAAGTGACATTATTGGGGCACCTGGGTGGCTCAGTCGGCTGAGCATCTGACTTGGTCTCAGGTCATGATCTCGCAGTTCATGAGTTCAAGCCCTGCATCAGGCTCATTGCTGTCAGCACAGAGCCTGTTTCAGATCTTCTGTCCTGTCCCTGCCCCTCCCCTGCTTGTGCTCACTCTGTCTCAAAAATAAATGAACATTTTTAAGAAGCGACATTAAGGGCATCTTAGTGGCTCAGTCAGTTAAGCATCCAACTTCAGCTCAGGTCATGATCTCACAGTTCATGTGTTCAAGCCCCATATGGGGCTCTGTGCTAACAGCTCAGAGCCTGGACCCCTCTTCGGATTCTGTGTCTGTCTGTCTGTCTGTCTCTCTCTCTGCCCCTCCCCCACGTGTGTTCCATCTCTCAAAAATAATAACCATTAAAATTCTTTAAGTGACATTATCAGTATAAATAATACTTAGCAAATAATAACTTTGAATAAAAATTCTGAGACCAGTCTTTTTTATAGTGTTCACAGGATGTACTTGAAGCTTGAAATCACTTATGTTGCTGTAAATTTTACAGTGTAGGCCAGTTTTCCAATAGAAGATTAAATTTCCTGAACAAAGCATTTATTTCGTTTACAACCTTGGTTCCAGAAGTCCTCTCTTTTTACCATTACCAACAGGGATATAGGCCCTTTGGGATGAAGGATATAGGCCAGTAGGCCTAAAAGTTGTGGAGAAGGGAAGTTTGGGACCAAGAACATGGACAGAAGCCATAAGTAAATGGAGATCACTAAAAGGAAGGAAATTGTGATAAAGAAATTACAGAGTGATGATGCTGTTGCCTTTATTAGACTGACCAGACTTCTTAAATTCTGTCATTTGGCTGCTAGAGCCAAGGCTTTCAGAGCTGGCACAGTGTAGTCAGTATAGCAATCCTCCACTGTTCAGCAGAGTCTGACCTGGAACAGGGGTTGTTTAACCCCTTTCTTGACAAATACTAGGTTTATACTGGAGTTGCAACACAATAAACTTAAAATGGTCCTGTGGGATTTCGAGTCAGCCATATCTACATTTGATTCTTGGATTCCCTTTTTATGAGTTTTATGATCTGGGGCATGTAATTTGATTTCTCAGCTATAAAATAGGGACTGTATATTTATTTCAAATGAAGGTTATGAGGAAATATAATATGGCATATAAGGAATCAGCACATGGTCTAGTACATAGCAAAATGCTCAAGTATTAATCATAATTATTATATAAAAAGTCATAACATTTGAATTTTTTAACATTTCCCTTTTTATTACCTATCTTATTTACTTAGAGCTTGCCTTGTTCTAAACAGAAACTTAAGGCAACATGTTGTGTCTGAATTTGAATATAACTGAAACCCAGCCGAACCCAATCTAGGAAGAGAGACTCTGAAGTCCGTGGTAGTGGTAATGTAAGCCACACATACAAGTACAAAAAGCAAGGCCTGCATTGGGTTCATAGGTTTCTGGAACAGACTGAAGAAGAAAACAGATTTCTAAATGAAAGGCAGCCTAGCATCGTAGAAAGGGCACACAGATTTTGGGGTCAAACCAAAACTGACATAGTCAAATCCCAGTCCTGCTATTTACTAGCTATGTAATTTTAGACAAGTTGTAGTTTTAGAGTTTTTTATTAATAAAAATTATATCATTCAGATTTGATTAATGCTTTTTTTCATCCCTTCTAATTGCTATGCACATTCAGACTCCAACTTTATGTTCTCCTGTAGGTTAAAGGGTAACAACTGCAGTGTACTGTGAAAATCATTTAGTTCAGAAGTTGTTTTCTTAACTTTTTTTTTTTGTTTTATTTTATTTTTGAGAGAGAGAGAGAGAGAGAGACAGAGTGAGCAGCGGTTGGGCAGAGAGAGAGAGACACAGAATCTGAAGCAGGCTCCAGGCTCCAGACTGCCAGCACAGAGCCTGATGTGGGGCTCGAACCCACGAACCGTGAGATCATGACCTGAGCCAAAGTCGGACGCCACCCAGGTGCCCTCGGAAGTTATTTTTAAAGGAATATATCTAAGACCTAGTGGTGTGTAAACTTTACAGTTGAGTATAGAGTCAGTTAGCTTCACCTGAAAGGCTGGAAATATGTTTGAAATATATGAGATAGTTGTTTCTTTATAGAAACCTGACAAGTAGTATAACTGAGGATTTAGTTTTTGTTTATAGAATAAAATTTCTTCTAGTTGTTATTAGTTTCTGTAATGCAACTGTGAGTTTTTGTGTTTTTTCCATACTGCATTTTTTTTTTTTTTTTTAAATTTGAGAGCATGCACAAGCTGGGGAGAGGGGCCGAGGGAGCAAGAGAATCTTATGCAGGCTCCACACTCAGTGCAGAACCTGACGTGGGGCTCCATCCTACGACCCTGGGGTTATGACGCAAGCCGAAATCAGAGAGTGGGTCGCTCAACTGACTGAGCTACCCAGGCGCCCCCATACTTCATTTTAATGTGTATGTAAGCAGTGGACCATATTACATAATCTTATAGGGGAAATTTAGTCACATAATGAAATATTGCTGTTTATGAAATTGTTATTGTTGAATTGTAAATAAGAGCTTAATCACGCAACTTGAATGGATAATGATTTACATAGTGAGTTTATTTTATACACCCTACATAACCCAGGAGATTAGGTTGTACAGTGACAGCGGTGACAATATATAGGTATAAATTTCATAGTTACAGCCTTACCTGTCTATGATGATTTATGCAAACATGACATTCATATCTTTTTGGTTGTCAGAATGTTTTATTTTCAAGCTCTGGAGCTACACAATTTTTCCCGAGTTTTCTTTAGTTCTTTGGCCAACTAGCAGCTGGCTGCTAAAAAGTTGATTACATGCAACACCTGATCCAGTTGATAACAACTGATTGGATATCATGGCTGCATTGTTTCATTCTTTGTTGGCTACAGACTGATGAAAAAGTAATATTTAGCAAAGCTATTGCATTTCAACAAGAGAGGTTAAATAAGAGCCATGAAGGAACCTAAGGATCTTTGAATATCAGGTGCCTAAAAATAAGTATCTGGATCAAAGTCACTCTTCAAAAACACACCTATGCGAACATTACTATGTATTCTCTCATTAGCTGTAAATTACAGGGAGGAGAATCCTTACCAGATATGGCATGAGCAAGCAAAATGTGATGTTCCTTTGAGATTTATTGCTTTAGAGTTGACAAAATAGAGAAGCATATGGATTTGGGTGTTACGATCAATGATACGTGTATTTATGAGTGTATACCAAAATCGTGTAATTTACTTATATGACATTACAGTGTATGATTCCAGTTTTAAAGCAAAGAGACATTTGTTTGAACTGTATTTTTTTTCTTAATTGGGAGGAAAAGGCTGCACTTTTTTTGTGTGTCTCTTTATACTAGCTTTGCTATAAATAAAAGGTCACATTTGGCATTTTGACACTTGGCTGTTGTATATATTGAGCAAAAAGGCAGCTGTTGACTTTTAATATAGATCTGTTCAACTAGGGACTGTATACTATCATTAGAGATTAAACAGGGGTAAAGATAAATGCAGTTGGTTGGGTCAAGTAAGAAAATGGGAGAGCAAAATTTCACTAGGTCTCCCCTTTAGTGGTGTATTCACATTAAGTTATTCCCCCAGGAACATCATTGGGTCTACTTTCAGCTGTAATAAAACAGGTTTTTTTCAAAAACAGACCATCTTCAGATTAGTTTTGCTGACCAGCCCACAGATTTCTAAGGCTATTTCATTTATGACTATTTCATTTTAAAAGTACCATTCATTTTAATAAAATAAATCTTTAATTTACTCTAAGTAGTCCTTAGATCTTCCCATAAATATTTCTTATACCACTGGACTTTATTCCACACAGTCTCGCAACAAATGCTTATTGAAGTATGTATGGTCTGTAAGGAACTGTACTAAATATTTTGAGAGATTGCATTTAAGTAAATGAAAAAATATTTTATTCTCAAGAAACCTGTGCTCTCTTTGGAGAAATAAATTTATATACATAAGAAATAAGTGTCAAATATATGATGTAGCTACTTTCTGTCCAGGTGGTCGAGGAGGAGATGGCATTTGAGGTTAATAGATGATACACTTAATGAATATTTATTAATTTTTTTTTTAATTTTTTTTTTCAACGTTTATTTATTTTTGGGACAGAGAGAGACAGAGCATGAACGGGGGAGGGGCAGAGAGAGAGGGAGACACAGAACCGGAAACAGGCTCCAGGCTCCGAGCCATCCGCCCAGAGCCCGACGCGGGGCTCGAACTCACGGACCGCGAGATCGTGACCTGGCTGAAGTCGGACGCTTAACCGACTGCGCCACCCAGGCGCCCCTTAATGAATATTTAAATAATTACGAAAACTTGGGCAGTGCTTGTCCTTGAGGGTGAAATAGCGTGAGTAAAGGCAGGGAAATTTTTGTTCTAGTCCATTTCTATACATTGCTGCTAAATTCATCTTCCTAAAGGATAAATGTAAGAAGAATCACAAATACTTACATAGCATTTACTTTATGACAGATACTTTTCTAGGCACTTTATATGTATTTACTAATTGAGTCCTCACAACATCCTTATATAGATGCTGTTATTAGCCCCACAGAGATACAGAAAAGTCATGTAACTTGCCCAGGGTCACAAAACTGATAGGTGGAAGAGCTGAGATTTGAACCCAGGAAGTCTAGCTGCAGAACCCTGGCTATTAACCACTTCATGTGCTCGTACCAGAAAACTTTCAGTGACTTTTCATCTTCCACAGCACAAAGGCATTCAAGTATCTTCACAATATGACTGTAGTTTATGTTT
Source organism: Lynx canadensis (assembly GCF_007474595.2). Taxonomy (NCBI): domain Eukaryota; kingdom Metazoa; phylum Chordata; class Mammalia; order Carnivora; family Felidae; genus Lynx; species Lynx canadensis. The sequence continues at coordinate 17,506,045 of NC_044318.1, forward strand.
CCAACCTTAGATCATACTTTTTTTTTTTTCCTGCACGGATCTACATTCTAGCTCCTCTGTATTACTTTCTATTTCCTAAATATAATCTGTATTCTCATCTCTAAATCTTTGCTTGTGTTATCTATTCTCAGCCTGAAAGTTCCCTACTAACAGAGTATGATTTATTGATCTCTGTACCTTAAGTAGCAATCAGTCCAAACTTGCATGTGGCAAGAAAGAGGAGGTGTTACAGTTGACACTAAGGTTTTGAACCTAGAGTAGGGACTAGAATTGGGAATTTTGGAGAGTGTGCTGATTTATGGGTAAAGGTGATGAGTTTGGTTTAGACATGTTATGTTTGAAGTGAGAGTAGAATATCCAAGCACAAAGGGACTAGAACTCAAGAGAAAGTAATATTTGGCATTCCTAATCTTACCTCATTTTTACAAGTATGATACTTACATTGTTACATAGATCACATTATTGTATAGTAGCTGAATATCCTCAGAATGCAGGCTTGTTTTTTTCTTTTTTTTTTTCTTTTTCTTTTTACCATTTATCAGTTGGTTTTCATTTTGGAAGTAAGGCCCAGCTACCATATAGTCATTCCCAACTTTGACAAAATATATTATAAGATGAAAGTTAATTTTTAGGTTGACTGGGTGGTTCCCTGGATCTATACAGGAGTTAGATTCCTAGGTTAGCCCATAAGACCATATTGTACCTAAAATATTTACTTCTGCAACCACAACAAAATTGTATAAAGCAGTACAGTTGCATTGTGAATAGCATTTTTAAAGAGATAAAAAGGGCTGAGAAAAGGAAGTTTATTTCTCTGATCCTTTAATTTGCCAGTTTGACTTTAAAGCTTATGACATTCCTATAGTCAGTGGTATTGTCATAGCGTTGTGTGATGACAGATGGTAGCTGCACTTGTGGTGAGCACAGCATACTATATAGGCTTGCTGAATCAGTGTTGTGCACCTGAAACTACTGTAACATTTTGTGCCAACTGTACTTCAGTTAAAAACAAAAAAAAGCTTATGACATTCCTTCTATGTGATGTGGGTGTTTCACGGAGATTCTTTTTACATGTGTCAACAATATTTTATGTCATTTTTTGACTACCAGAGGAAGACAAGAGAATTTGCAGGAAATGTATGTTTAAGGGATTCCCTCGGGTGCAATAACCTGAGATAGAGTTAAATCAGTGGAGATAAGGAAGGTGTGTATGAGTACATGAAAGTACATGTGATATGTGGGGTGTGTTATGGTGGTGAGTGGACATGGGGGAGATGAGTTTGTAACGGGTAAGTGATCTCTGCCATGGGGAAACAAGGTGCTACAGAAGAGATTGGATCCCGTGTTCCTCATTCAAGCCCATGGAAGGGGCTGTTAGTGTGGCCTAGTGTGATTACCGGTTGTTTAGGGGGACCTATAATAGATAAAGGAGAAAAACAATATTTTGTATGCCATTTAGGGTATCAGATGGTACAAAATAAGTCTTTTTTTTTTTTAAACTTTGTTTATCTTGAGAGAGAGAGTGCAAGCACGGGAGGGGCAGAGAGAGAGAGAGGGGGAGAGAAAGAATCCCAAGCAGGCCCCACACTGTCAGTGTAGAGCCCGACTCAGGGCTCAAACTCACCAACTGTGAGATCATGACCTGAGCCGAAATCAAAAGTCAGATGCTTAACCTACTGAGCCACCCAAGTGCCCCAAAATAAGTATTTTAAAAAAAATTTTTTTAATGTTTATTATTTTTGAGAGAGAGAAAGAGACAGCAAGCAGGAGAGGGGCATGGGGGGGGGAGCGGGGGGAGAGACAGAATCGTAAACAGGCTCCAGGCTCTGAGCATCAGCACAGAGCCTGACACAGGGCTTGAACTTGGGAACAGCAAGATCATGACCTGAGCTGAAGTCGGCCACTTAACCGTCTGAGCCCCAGGCGCCCCTCCAAAATAAGTGCTTTTAACTTGAGTACCTCTGTTGAAACTTGGCTTCTAATTTAGGATTTGCTGTAGATGTTTTACTTGTGCTTGAAAAGTTATCTAATGTGGGGTGCCGGGGTGGCTCAGTGGGCTGAGCATCCACCTCTTGATTTTGGCTCAGGTCATGATCCCACGGTCATGGGATCAAGCCCCATGTCAGGCTCCACACTTAGTGTGGAGCCTGCTTAAGATTCTCTGTCTCTGTCTCTCTCTCTGTCTCTTTCTGTGCTCCTCTCCGCTGCTCGTGCTCTGTCTCTCTCTAAAATAAAAAATGTATTGGGGTGCCTGGGTGGCTCAGTTGGTTGTTGTGTCTGACTTCGGCTCAGGTCATGAACTCACAGTTCACGAGTTCAAGCCCCAGGTCGGGATCTGTGCTGACAGCTCAGAGCCTGGAGCCTGCTTCGAATTCTGCCTCCCTCTCTCTTTGCCCCTCCCTACTCATACTTGCGCTCTTTCTCTCTCTCTCTCAAAAACATTTTAAACATTTAAAAAAAGTTTTTAAATACTGTGTGTGTGTGTGTGTGTGTGTATTTTTGTTTGTTTGTTTGTTTTGTTTTTTTTTTAAAGAAAAGAAAAATTACCTAAATGCTTATTCTTTGGGGCACCTGGGTGACTCAGTCGATTAAGTGTCCGACTTCAGCTCAGGTCATGACTCGCCCTTCATGGGTTCAAGCCCCACATCGGGCTCTGTGCTGACAGCTCAGAGCCTAAAGCCTACTTCAGATTCTGTGTCCGACTCTCTCTCTGCTCCTCCCCAACTCCTGCTCTGTGACTCTCTCTCAAAATTAAATAAACATTTAAACAAACAAATAAATAAAATGCTTATTCTTTATTTTCACCAATTGAAAACTAGTTTGTGTTCCCCCTTCATCCTCATGAATCCTATCTCTTGATTTAAAATAAATCTGGGTATGTATGATACATTCTTAGAAGATTATTTTACTGGGGCACCTGTAAGTGGTTCAGTCAGTTAAGTGTCCGACTTTGACTCAGGTCATGATCTCATAGTTTGTAGGTTCGGGCCCCACGTCAGGCTCTGTGCTGACAGCTCAGAGCCTGGAGCCTGCTTTGGATTCTGTGTCTCCCTCTCTCTTTCTGCCCCTCCTCCCCTTGCACTCTGTCTCTCAAAAATGAATAAACATTTTTTTAAAAGTTATTTTATTAAGAAAATCATAGTGAAAATAGAGTAGGGATTGAGGAGCGCCTGGGTGACTCAGTCAGTTGAGCATCTGCTCTTGATTTGGGCTCTTTTGGCTGGTCATGATCTCAGTTCATGGGATCAAGCCCTGCTTGGGATTCTCTCCTCCTCTCTCTGCCCCTCTCCTGCTCACGTGGGCACTTTCACTTGTGCTCTCTCTTGCTCTCTCAAAATAAATAAACATTAAAATTGCTTTTTAAATGTTTATTTTTGAGAAAGAGAGAGACAGAGTGCTAGCAGGGGAGGGGCAGAGAGAGGGGGAGACATAGAATCTGAATGAAGCAGGCTCCAGGCTCTCAGCTGTCAGCACAGAGCCCGACGCGGGGCTCAAAACTCACCGACCATGAGATCATAACCTGAGCTGAAGTCAGTCGCCTGACTGAGCCACTCAGGTGGCCCAAAATAAATAAACATTAAAAAAAAAAAAAAAAAAGGAATAGGGATTGAAGTCAGAACTCAGTTCAAGGTCTGGCTCTGCCATTTACCAGCTGTGTGGCTTTGGACACACTGGCCTCTTTTTTTTTTTTTTTTTTTTTCTGTTATTACTTGGCCTCTTTAAGCTTTAGTTGCCTCATCTATAAATGGGCATAATACCTCTTACTTTGCAAGGTGGCTGTAAGAATTAAAGTTAATGTAGCTGAAACATCTACCACAGCAGAGGCATTTATAGTAGCTATTGTTATTGTTAAGCAACTAAATGGATTAATTTTTTATTACATTGGATACATAGAATATAATGCAATTCATTATTTACCTATCATATAGTCACCAAAAGTAGTCTCATTTTTTTAAAAATTTAGGATATATGACTGTGTTAGACCTGGTTCCCAATTTGTTTTTAACATACACACTGTACTGTGCCCCTGATACTTATTTGGATTGCTACCTTCTTCCACTAAGAGAAAAGAGTACCAGGCAACCTATCCAAATGTGTATATGAAAGTGCTGTTCTACATATCAAAGGTAACATGTTTTTGGAGATTTCCCAGTAATGATGACAGATTATACTAAGCCATTAACATTCCGCCAACCTTTTACTCTAGCTAACATTTGCTGGGCGGGTTATGGATTGTAGTCTGGGTCCTAGAGTAGATTTCTCCCCACTGGCTAAGTATATAAAGCATGACCCTGACCTCATTAGTTGAAGTCAGCAACCAAGTTTAGATAAAAAGTTCTAAAAGTAAAGCATGATTGATGTCATGGGTAGCCTATAAGGTCATTTGTTAAAGTTCTGTTCATTTGCTTATTATGAAATATAAAATATATATATAACATAAACTATATTTTATTATCCTGAAGATAAAATAATTACTTTCAGAGTTTAATTTAAAATTTAAAAAATCATTCATGAATCACTTAAAAACCATAGCAATAAATCATATTTTAAACAGATGTATACAGTCATATATCAGCATTTTAGATAACCTGTAGGACTCCCGCTCTAAGATTTAGTGGGTTAGGATCAGAAGACAAACTCTTGTATGTTGAAGTGTCGCTGATCTGGGAATAGCTCCTGGCTTTAGAGGACTATTGCCTGTATCTACCTACGTACCACCCAATAGGTAACTATCATCCAGTAACCATTTAGAATCCCACAATAGCTAGTAAGATGTCTGCTCTAAATAGACCACCCTCAGGGCTTCTGGGTGGCTCGGGTCATGATCTCTCTGTTCCTGGAATCTAGCCCCTCAACGGGCTCTGCACTGATAGTACAGAGCCTACTTCGGATTCTCTCTCTCCCTCTCTCTCTGTCCCTTCTCCACTCACTCTCTACCTCTCTCTCAAAATAAATAAATAAACTTTAAAAAACAAATAAATGGGGGCACCTGGGTGGCTCAGTCAGTTAAGCATCCAACTTCGGCTCAGGTCATGATCTTGCAGTTCATGAGTTTGAGCCCTGTATGGGGCTTTGTGCTGACAGCTCACAGCCTGGAGCCTGCTTCAGAGTCTGTGTCTCCATCTCTCTTTGCCCCTTACCCCCCTGGCACTCTCTCTCTCTCTCCCAAAAACAAACATTAAAAAATTTTTAAATAAACCACCCTCTATTTAAGATGTGATTATCCTTTATTGTGAATATCTTTATGGTTATTAGGGAGGTTGGATACATTATGGGGTTTCCTATTGTGCTATTTTTTTTTTTTTTTATTTTGCTTTTTGCCTCTATAAGGTTTTGGCCAGTGCTTTTGTTCTCTGTATTAGCCTAGAGTCAACTAAAGTGTTGTATCCCTTATATATTCCCTCCTGTTGCCCTCTGCCCTCCCTCTTCAGGAGCTTGTTGTGGCAAATCCCCAACTTGACCATTCAAGCAGTCCATACCCAGATGAAAAAGTCTGGGGTGCAGATGTCATCAGCTCTTCCAGATGGTCAGGGAACTGGTGCAGTTCCCACTGCTTTTCTTAATATCCCACTTACATACCACACAGCCCAATTACTGTGCTCAGCTCCTGTTTCTCTGAGCATATGGTTTTCTTGAATTTTTTTAGGAGCACTTTTTAGAGGTCTATCTTTTGACTATATTGTTATAGGCTATAGAGGCATTTACTCCTTTTCTGTGAACCTGTTCTTTTATACATCCCAGAAATTCTTTTTTTTAATGTTTATTTTTGAGAGAGAGAGTGTGTGCACCAGTGGGGAGGGGCAGACAGAGAGCAGGACAGAGGATCTGAAGTGTGCTGTGCCTGACAGCAGAGAGTCCTGCACGGGGCTCAAACCTCAAACCCACAAACGGTGAGATCACAGCTGGAGCCGAAGTCAGACGCTTAACTGAGCCACCCAGTTGCCCCAATTCCAGAAATTCTTTAGTAATTCTGCTTCGTTGTTGATATATTTGTCATTTTTCCCATGCTGTTAGATAATTTTTAAAAATATATATAGTACCTTGTCTTTTCAGTGGGATTTGGAGGAGAAAGGAGAGTAAATTGACTCATTTTACCTCTCAACAGTGTTTAATAAGTGTTCATTGAATGAGAGAAACCACTGGATGGCTAGTGCAGTTGAATTGGTCTAAATGTTTATATTTATAAGAGATTTAGTCCATATTGGCTTATTATCTTTTAAATTTTTATTAGTAATGGGAAAATTATGATACAGTAATTTTTCTAAGGTCACATATTTTATGTAAGCCGCAAAAGGTTAAAATTCTGTAGTCCCTGTATGGTAGAAACATAGGTGTGATCAGTTAGAATGCAGGAGGCATCATAGTTAAGTGGCTAACAGCACAGACTCTGGAGTCCGGGTTCACGTTCTATTTATGCCACTTCCTAGCAGCATGATCTTGGTAACATGCTTCAGAAGTCTGTTTGAAGATTCAGAGGTCTGTTGAAGATTAAAGTAATCATGTACATAAAACACTTAAAGTGCTTGGCACATAGTAATGTAAGCATCAACTAAAATTAGTGGGACTTTTTTAAAAATTTATTTATATATTTTGAGAGAAAGAATGTGAGCTGGGAAGGGGCAGAGAGAGAGAAACAGAGGGAATCCCAAGTAGGCTCCCTGCTGTCAGCACGGAACCTGAGGCAGGGCTCGATCCAACAAACTGTGATATCATGACCTGAGCCAAAATCAAAAGTTGGATGCTTAATCCACTGAGCCACCCAGGCGCCCTAACGGAACTAACTTTTGAAGAGTCTTCACTGTAATCGTTGCAGTAGCCATAGGCAGCTATCTTAAACTTGATTATAAATGCTATGTTGTTTTAGCTTGTAGATGTAAATGTTACCATACTGCAGTATACAGTCTAGCCCATGGACAAATGGCCAAAATTTCTACCTCAGATAATGAATAGTACCGCTACTGTAATGAAGTGGGAAGAGTACTCTGTTTGAACCATGCTTATGTTTTACGTATTCAAAAAATTAAGAATGATGGAAAGAAAACAAATCCTAATATCAAATACAGATTGAAACCAATGAGCCCTGCTATATCAAATTAATAATGTAACTCACCCCCGAAGAAAGAAATAACCTTTGAACTTAGAATTCTGACTGTGCTCCCTTAATGGGATATAGCCTAAGGACAAAAAGAACAAAGAAATACTGAATTTAGTATTCCCATGTTACTGATGAAGAAGCATATTCAAAGAGGGAAATGATTTGCCTGGCATCGTCTAATTAGGTGGTAGAGCTGGATTCAAAAGCCTGTGCTCTATTCATTATAACACACTGCTTTTTTTATGTTTATAATTTGCTGTTCAAATGAGTTCCTGTGCTCCCATCCTGCTTTCATCAGTACCTACCTTACTTTCTTTTATTGGCTTCATCTGTAATTATTAGTCAGAACCACATTTTGAAGAGTTCCCTAGCCTCTTGAATCTCCTTTCTTTCAAGAATTTTGTTCCATGAGAGGTGCCCAGGTGGCTCAGTTGAGTGTCCCACATCTTGGTCTCAGCTCAAGTCATGATCTCACAGTTCCTGAGTTTGAGCCCCACTGTCAGTGCAGAGCCTGCTTGGGATTCTCTCTCCCTCTCTCTCTCTCTCCCCCTCTCTCCCTCTCTCTCTCTCTCCCCCTCTCTCCCTCCTTCCCTCCCCCTCCCCCATTCACACTATCTCTCAAAATAAACAAATTTTAAAAAAACCATTCTATGCAATCATGCCTACCTTTCTGAAATCTGCCTTCCTAAATTAAAGGGTATGTGATATTCCCACCCTTTGTTTATGAATTCTAAGATGACATAATGGATTTCCCTTTTGATTCTCATTCCTCTTCACCAGTAACTAGTTTCTTGAATTATAGTAGTGTCAAAGTCATGATTCTTTACAAATACTGTCTGTATTGATAACCAAGCCTGGAAGTTGTACATGAGAGAGCTGTACTCCTAAAAACATTAATCTGTTTGTAATTTAAGATATCACATGGTGATTTGGTGGTGAAACATGTAATAGGAGAGTGGTAAAGAATGCCATTGTTGGACCCGCATTGTTTACATGAGAGATAGTAGAACAAGTATTATGGTTTTGTAATGATCCATTCATTAAGAAAGGCAAATACAAATAGCAGTGAAACAAGGACATCATAACTGGCTGTTAAATGAACTCTCTGTCCTTTGAAAAGGGCATGATTAAGGGGGAAAATATGTAGATGTCTTGAGTACACAAGCTGCTATTTGAGATTTTGCTGAGTGGAAATGATGAGAGGAATCAAACTGTACAAAGATTTAGTTGAATCTCCCTTAAAGTACTTTGTATAGTAAATCTCCAAACTTATTTTTTAAATTGCAGCATTTGGAGAACCTCTTCTTGAATTAGCAAAATCAAAATGGAATTATCTTTTTAATTATTTTTTTAAATACTTATTTTTGTGAAAGAGTGAGCATAAGCAGCAAGGGGCACAGAGAGGGGGACAGGGGATCCGAAGCAGGCCCACACTGTTGGCAGAGAGCCTGATGTGGGGCTCAAACTCACAAACCATGAGATCGTGACCTGAGCTGAAGTCAGGTGCTTAACCAACTGAGCCACCCAGGTGACCCTGGAATTCTCTTTTTTAAATCGCTCCTGAACTCTCTTTAGTGTGTGACTTTAAAAATGTAATTTTATATAATACACCAGTGAAATTGTCCAGAAGATCAAGGACCAGAATTTTAATATAACTTTTTTTAAAAGTATGGTTGACAGATTAATTTGAAAACATGCTTTTTAAGCAGAATTAAGAATGTAAAATAGTGTTACAATCTTTTATTAGATTAACTGAGTTTCTTAACACCTGGAGCAAATTATTTTAGTATTTTCTGTCCAAAATAGCTATTTGTGAGGAAATGTGCCACTTTGTGTCAACGTTTTTGAGACCTCTCCATTGATGTTTCTAAGGTTTTATTTCTCTGGACAAACACTTAAGAAAAATCAAACTGTTCTACAGAAATATTCCTAAGTAGTAAACTTTGAGCACACCTGTCGAATCAGACCTGGTTCGTGTTCCAACTGCAGCTTTTTCTAGCTGGCTCCTAGTCATTAAACCTGTTACTCAGTTTCCTCATTGGATTGTCTTGACAATTAAATGAGCATATGTAAAGCACTTAAGACCGTGATGGATACTAAGTGAGCACAACTATTATTTATCTTATCACCTCCAGAATTATGAGTGATGGGGAAAGAAAATTTATTGTAAGCGCCTTTCATTTTAATGTCAAGGTTTTGAAGTAGAATTTAAGATAAAACTAGATTTTTCTGGACCCAAACACTTGCGATTCTGTTTGGGAAGTGAGAAAGAAAGCTGCCAAATACCTACTCTGCAGTGGCGAGAAGGTTGCATTTCTAATTTGTTTCCTGCCCCTAGCCCTTGCCTTAAGTTCCTCTGCCTCAGTATGAAAACTTCTGTATTTGGAGATTCTTGCCAGACTCAAACAACAGTGAACTATCTCCAGGAGTTTTATTACAGCTAGTTGACTATAGCCCTTTGGAAGAGCATCTGGATGCAGTTTCAATCTTTAAGGTCTATGATTTTTTAGGTCATTAAGTACCTATAGTTCTAAATTATTGGTTTCATTTCTTTTCCTACGTCGTGCCTGTCCATTTTAAGAGCTGTATGTCTTTCATCCAGAAAGTATAAAGTATGTAGTTGACATCAATAAAAAAATCATCATCATCAGTTAAACTACTGCAGTTTTCCTTACTTTCAAGTTCACAGAATATAATTATTCTACCAAACATATCCATGCATGTACATATATACCCATACATACAAGTGAAATTTTCCTTTATGTGACTACTCAGTTGTATAAAGTAATAGGAGTTACGATATTTGTTTGATTATAATCATTTCAGCAATATCATGGATAGGCTGCTGGACCCTGGAATTAAAAGAGAGGATTGTAACATCAGAAGCACATTAATTAGTGCTCTCTGAATATTTTAAGGATGTTTTAAACTTATTTCTAAAATAGCCGTTTCTTGGGGCACCTGGGTGGCTCAGTCCGTTTAGTGTCCAACTTCAGCTCAAGTCATGATCTCACAATTTGTGGGTTCGAACCCCATGTCGGGCTCTGTGCTGACAGCTCGGAGCCTGGAGCCTGCTTGGGATTCTGTGTCTCCCTCTCTTGTTGCCCCTCCCCTGCTCATACTAAAATAGCCATTTCTTTTCTTAATTTACCTTTTACTATATTTAACCTCTTTCTTTTAGGAATTATGTAAAATCTACTGAGTCATATTTCCTTTAGTTTTCTCTTTCTAAATATGTATTTTCCTAAAGGTGATGTAAATTACATATTTCATGTTCTACATTTATACTCCACTTAGCATTCCCTCACTGCTCTATATGTGAATGAGTGCATATGATCAGAGCATTGTTTCCTTTACCATTTCTGCAGTGTTCATGTTTTTAAGTCCTAAAAGGCAGATTGTTTAATGTATATTCCTAGCATTTTAAATTCGAAAGTACATTTCAAGTTCGAAAGTACTCTTTCTCTAAGCTGTTAGATAGTATGATTCATAACATGAAACAGGGTTGCCTCTTGTTCTTTCTTAATTGAGTTGACATTTATAGTCTTCTGGCCTTATCTTTCTAGGGAGAAAATCTAACATACTCTAATGTCATATACATTATCATAGATCTTATTATGGTTTGAGAAAATTCTCTTTTATTCATTCTCCTTTCCTTTTTAAAGCTCCTTTCATTGTGTCACTAAAATATGGTTTGGCAATCAGTTGACTTGGAACTTCAGACGGTTACATTTTCTGAACAGAAAATGCTGTTGCGTTCTTAACGGCTTTTCAGCAGCTATTTGGATCTCTTGCAGAAATTTTTTTTTTTTAAGTTTGTTTATTTATTTTGAGAGAGAGCTTGCATGCAGGGTAGGGACAGATAGAAAATCCCAAGCAGGCTCTGCACTGGGTGCAGAGCCGGATGCGGGGCTCAAACTCATGAATCGTGAGATCATGACCTTGAGGCAAGACCAAGAGTCAAGAAGCTTCACTGACTCAGCCACCCAGGCACCCCTCTTGTCGAAATTGCTTAAAAAAGGAAACATTTCTAAATTACCGGATTGTTGAACAACTTCAGACAAAAATTAATGATAGTCTAAAAACACTTTTCTTGGATTCCTCTCCCTGTAAAGCTATGTTTCTTCACCCTACCCCCAGATTCTGAAAAGTTTTTAGCAAAATTGCTTATGAAGTTCATTTGTAAGTCAGAAGTAATCTAAACAAGGGGCATCACCATGTTATTTCCTACTCTTGATAGAATTTATACTATGTATTCTACCTTCATCTTGATTCAGAACTGATAAGAATACACTGAGCCTTAGTACTCTCTTGGGTCTTATTTTCCAGACTTGCCTGTAGAAATGTTTTCACTGGGATTCAGAACCTGTAATGCATTGCTGCAGGAAAGGTTTCAAATACAAAGTATTTGAAAAATCAAAACTATATTTTATGGTTAAGCACAAAGCTTAACCAGATAAGGCAGGTCACTATTTTTCTATTTGAAACCTGTTTAGAGTGCCTGAACATTAAGTGCTTCATGCTTATTTCTAGGCAAATTATGCACCAATGCTTTTCTCTTTACAATTAACATTTCCAGTAGCTTAGGGCTTTTTTTCTTAAGTTTTCTTTTGAGCTACAGATGATCACAGAAGTGATTCTGACTTAAAGTTAGTTTAGCCCACCCTTTGAAAAGCGTTTATCTTGGGGCGCCTGGGTGGCTTGCTCAGTTAAGTGTCAGACTCTTGGTTTCAGCTCAGGTTATGATCTCACAGTTGTGAGTTCGAGCCCCACATTGAGCTCCACGCTGATAGCACGGAGCCTGCCTGGAATTCTCTCTCCCTCTCTCTCTGCCTGTCTTCTGCTCTCTAGCTCCAAATAAATAAACTTAAAAAAAGAAAAGCATTTATCTTTTACCTACTCTGAAGCAAGATGCCATAAACAAAACCTCGTTTTAGTCAGAGCTACAGATAATTAAACAGTTCATTGGAATTCAGTAAGAAGAACCCTAAAATAGTAATAAGCACATGTTGCTGTGTGAGCACAGGTGGAATGCCTTTAATTCAGGCTTGGAAGGTTAGAAAGGACCACAGGGAGGAATGACATCTAAGCTGAGATCTAAAGAACAAATAGGGGTGTGCCTGTGTGGCTCAGTCGGCTAAGTCCGACTTCAGCTCAGGTCATGATCTCACAGTTTGTGAGTTTGAGCCCTGCCGCAGGCTCTGCGCGGACAGTTCAGAGCCTGGAGCCTGCTTTGGATTCTCTGTCTCTCTCTCTCTCTCTCTCTTTCTGTGTCCCTCCCCAACTTGTGTTCTCTTTCTCTCTCAAAAGTAAGTAAATAAACATAAAAAAAAATTTTTTTTTTAATTAATAAAAATAAAGAACAAATAGGAATTGGCCAAAGAAGGGAAGGTTGTAAAAATGGTTCAGGTAGAAGGAAAAGCAAGTGTAAAGCCTCAGATATTAAAAAGAGAGAGAGAGAGAGAGAAAGAAGAGAAAAGAAAAAAAGAACCTGAAACCTGATAGTGCCTGATCACAGTAGTTTGAAGGTAAGAGTGGCATTAGATGCCTCTGGATGGGGAAACAAACAGACTAGATCATGAAGAGCTTATTTTTCCATCTCCTCCCCCCAAAAAAATAGCCCGCCCCTGTTTTTTAACAGATTTATTGGTATATAATTCACATGCTATACAGTTTATCCCTAAAGTGTACAATTCACTTGCTTATAGTGTATTCCTAATGTTGTTCAACAGCCATCACCATGGTCAATTTTAGAACATTTTCATCACTTCAGAAAGTAACCCTGTACCCCTTAGCTATCACCCCCGAACTGCCCAGCACTAAGGAACTAATAATCTACTTTCTCTGTATACTTATCTATTCTACAGGTTTCATATAAATGGAATCATATAATATGTAGTCTTTTGTGACTGGCCTCTTTCACTTAGCTTAATGTTTTCAAGGTTCATGCTATAGCAACATATCAATACTTCATTTATTTTTATTGATAAATAATCCATTGTGTAGATAAACTTTATTTTGTTCATCAATTAATGGACATTTGGGTTGTTTCTACCTTTTGTAACTCATGAATAATACTGTGAACATTCGTGTACACATTTTTGTGTGGACATATGTTTTCATTTCTCTTGCATTTCTAGGAGTGAAATTGCTGGATCATATCTTCAACTTTTTGCGGAATTGCCAGGCTGTCTTCTAACGTGGTTGCACCATTTTACATTCCCACCAGCAGTGTATGAGGATTCCAGTTTATCTGCATCCCCACCAACACTCATTATATCTATTTTTCATAATAGCCATCCTAATGGACATGAAGTCATTTCTCATTGTGGCTTTGGTTTACATTTCCCTGATGACTAATAATGTTGAGTATCTTTCCTATGTTTTTGGCCATTTTGATATCTTCTTTGGAGAAATGTCTGGCTGATCCTCTGCCCATTTTTAAATTGAATTATTTGTCTTTCTATTATTAAGTTGTAAGAGAAATCATTTTCAGACATGATTTGCAAATATTTTCTCCCATACAGTCTTTTCACTTTCTTTATGGTATCATTTGATGTACAAAATTTTAAAAATCTGATGTCCAATTTATTATTTCCTTTTTTGTTTGTGCTTTTGGTATTGTATCTAGGAAATGATTCCCTAATCCAATGCAATGAAGATTTTTTCAGAAATTTTCTTCTAGGAGTTTTAGCTCTTCATTTAAATCTCTTGCCTATTTTGAGGTAATTTTTGTATATGGTATGAAATAAAGGTCCAAATTCATTATTTTACATGTGAATATCCAGTTGTCCCACCACTACTTGTTGAAAAGACACGTCTTTCCCCATTAAATAGTCTTGACACCCTGGCTGAAAATCAGTTGACCATAAATGTGAGGGTTTATTTTTGGATTCTCAATTCTGTTCCCTTGATCTATCTATATGTCTGTGGGAGGGAAAGCATTCTATACTTTTGTGATTAGGTCTCAGTCCTTTAGTGAACCTGTGCCCCTGTGCTGTGACCTTCACAAGTGTTTCTCAGCACCCCTCCTCCCCGCTGTTGGTTGAGACATGAAGGCTAAGAAAGGCTGGAATTGGCTATTTCTCTTTCTCCAGCTCTATTAGGCTCTGGTAAAACCCCAGTCAGGCTCTGGTGAAATAGTTTCTTTTGAGACCAAGCCTCATTGAGAACAGGATGCTCTTGGCTTATTTCAAAATAACTGTTTTCCCATTTTTCCTGCGAGAAGCACGAGGAAATTTTTCTCCTATCTTCACTGTGAGTGCCTGCTAGGGTTTCTATACGTAAAATTCACCAAAGTGTGGGAGGTCCCCTAAGACTGCTCCTCCCCTCCTTGGAATTTTTAACTCTCAAACTTGACCACGCTGAGCCTTGAAGAACTCATCTGTTTACAGTTTAGGTTTTCCCACCCTGGTACTTGTTCCTCCCATGGAGGTTTCTTGGTTTCTGCCCCAATAAGTTGTGATTCTCTCTATTTGCCCATTTGTCCCTCCAACTTTGGAGACAGTGGTTTGCCCTGTGTCCTCAGCTCTTTGATGGATCTAGGAAGAGTTGTTGATATTCAGTTCAGCATTTTTCTTGTTTCGTGGGCAAGAATAACAACTTCTTAGCTCCTTACGTTGCTGGATCAGAAACTAGAAGTTCCCACTTATTTTGTTAGATTTATGCTTGGATATTTTATTCTTTTTGCTATGATTGTAAATGTATTACCATCTTAGTTTTCAGACTGTTCATCACTAGTGTGTAGAAATATGCTTAATTTTATATATTGATATCCTGCAACCTTTTAAAGGTCATTTATTCTAGTAGTGTTTTAGTGGGTTTATTTTTCCTGCCTAATTGCCTTGGTAGAACTTTTGGAACAGTGTTGAATACAAATGACAAAAGCAGACATCCTTTTCTTATTCCTGATCTTAGCAGGGGCAAAGCATTGTCCATTTTTCTCCATTAAGTATGGTGGCTGTGAAGTTTTTGCATATATTATTTACCCAGTTGAGGAAGGTCACTTCCATTCCTAGTCACGATGGTAACATTTTTGCCAAACTGTAGTATAATGTCACAACTAGAGTATTAACATTGACTGCAGATCTTAGATTTCCCTGTTTTTACTTGTACTCACTTGTATTTATGTGTTAATAACTTCTATGCATTTTTATCACCTGTGTAGTTTTGTTTGTTCACTGCCACAGTCAGGTTCACACACCCAAATTGTGCATGTCAATAGTTCATTTCTTTTTATGGCTGAGTAATATTCTGTGCTATAAATATACCAGAATATTTTTAACCATTCACCTGCTGAAGTACATCTGGGCTGATTCCAGTTTTTGGCTGTTTCAGATAAGCTGCTGTGAACATCCATGTGCAGGTTTCTGTATGAACCTAAATTTTCATTTCTCTGGGATAAATACCCAAGGTGTAATTGCTGGGTCATATAGTAGTTGCTTGTTAAGTGTTTTAAGAAACAGCCAAAATGGGGCCACCTGGGTAGCTCCATCCATTAAGCGTCCGACTCCTGATTTTGGCTCAGGTCACGATCTCATGGTTTGTGGGTTCGAGCCCCGTGTTGGGCTCCTCACTGACAATGTGGAGCCTGCTTGGGATTCTCTCTCCCACTCTCTCTGTGCCTCCCCAACTCTTCCGTGCTGTCTCTCTCAAAATAAATAAATAAACTTAAAAAAATGCCAAAGTATTTTTTAACCTTTTAAGATATAGTAAGAATTTGAACTTGATTGTCAAACCAGAGAATACATTTAATGAGCAGGTAAGTGTATGAATATGAAACTCATAAATCAGACATGGACTGAAGCTGCAGAGTAGTTAGCAGTGTATGATTGATTGTAGAAGCTGCGGGTGGGGGTGATGTTTCCTAACAGGAGCACAAGGAGTGGAGAATAGAACCTTGGACATAACCCTGAAGATCACCAACATTTTCAGGAGACTAAGGAAGAGCCTGACTTGAGGAAAGCCAAATGAAAAACTTGACATTGTAGAAGCTGTGGGGAGAAGAAGAAAGATGTAATCAGTGGTGTTACCAAAGAACAATTAATATGAAATTGAAAAATACTTTGGTTTTAAAGAGTTTGTTAATAACCCTGGTGAGAGAAGTTTTAGTGAAGTGATATGATAGGAGCCTTATTCACAGTGGCTTGAGAAGTGACTAGTAGTTGAAATAAGATAGCAATGGAGGTGGAAGATTGCCTGTGAAAGGGAGAGGGAGGTTAATTAACTAGA
Source organism: Lynx canadensis (assembly GCF_007474595.2). Taxonomy (NCBI): domain Eukaryota; kingdom Metazoa; phylum Chordata; class Mammalia; order Carnivora; family Felidae; genus Lynx; species Lynx canadensis. The sequence continues at coordinate 17,522,372 of NC_044318.1, forward strand.
GAAGAATGTGGGATCCAGGGTGGGTCATTTTTAGATAAAAAACAAAGATTTCTAGGTCATAATGAGGGCCTAGTTGGGCCTTTAGGGCTTTTTTTTTTTTTTTTTTTTTTTTTTAACAATCCCAGTCTTATGGTTCTATATTTTTTTCCAGCAGAGTTCACCAGCCTGGGTGGAGATGTGGGAAGAGGGGAACCATTGTGTTGATCTAGGGTTCAAATTTGTCCAGATGACATAGAAGGAGCCATCAAATGAACTAAGCTGAGCGGTCTAATATATAGACTTTGAAGTCGAACAGGTCTGTTTTCATCCTATCTTGAGCCCTTAGTAACTTGGGCAGATCACTTGAACTATCTCTAAGCTTCAGCTCTCTGATAATAATCATACGTAATCACATCAGTGACCTAATCATAATCATACCTGGTTCTTTCAGTGAAGAGGATTAAATGAGACAGATAAGTCCCTTAAAATATAGTTTGGTGCATAATAAATGTTAATAAATAGCAGCTTTTATTATTACTTGTGGCCCAGTCCTGTCACAGGTTAGCTGAATGACCTTCAAGCAAGTTTCTTTCCTTTTTATATGTAAAAAAAAATTATAATACTTATTGGGAGTATCAGTTGGTTATCTTTTGGAGGTAAAAAATACTAAGCATTCTGCCTGGCACATCCTTTTTACCACTTATGTTAGTTGAAGCAGAATCTGTAGGAGATTTTTAGAAAATTAAATTGGAAAGTTAGGTGGAAATTTTGACCTTTGCCTTATAATTAGTAGATAGCTTTAAAAGTTCATGAGAACAGAGGGATAACATAAAAGTGGTGTTTTGGGAATATTAATTTATCAGTAGTACGATAGGATTTATGGTCTCAGCTAGTTACCACCTCTTTAGAGAGGCCTACCCTAACCACCGTGAGAATCTAGGATAGTGCTTCCCCAACACCTTACCCTGTATCTTTTTCCTCATGACGTTTGTGACTATCTTCAATTACCTTATTGATTTACTTTTTTTCCCCTTTCTCCTACTACTAAAATATATGTTCTATGTGAAAAAGGATGTTTCTTACTGCTGTATTTCAGTGCCCAGAACAGTGGCTTAGCACACAAAAAGCATTCGTTCAGTAAATTCATGTAGAGCAAATAAATAAAATATAAGGAGGGACTGGAAGGAGAGCAACTGCTGAAGAAATTAGAACAATAATTTTGATATTAGAATATGAAAATCTGGACAGGGGTGATAACAAATGAAGGAAGGAACAAATAAAAAAATATATGTGATTTGTCTTACACAGTAGAAGGGACAAAAGGAGGCAAGCAACTAGATTCCAAGATTTCCAAACTGGGTGATTGAAGCAGTATCATTGAAAGTTTTTCATCTCCTTTTATAAAAACCTTTTATACCCGTTACTCAGAACGGTGCCTAGCATATAGTGATGAGCAGTAAATCAAATATTTACTCATTTATTTATTCCTTCAAAAATGAATGAGAGAAAATAGAGGAAATCAGAAGGTTACATCTTAGAGGCACCTGGGTGGCTCAGTAAGTTAAGTGTCCCACTCTTGATTTCGACTCAGTTCATAATCTCACGGTTTGTGAGTTCAGGCCCCGCGGTGGGTTCTGTGCTGACAGCTCGGAGCCTGGAGCCTGCTTCGGAATCTGTGTCTCCCTCCCTCTCTCTCTGCCCCTCACCCGCTCACGCTCTGTCTCCCTTTCTCTCAAAAATAAATAAACATAAAAAAAATTTTTTTTAGTTTTCCTTTTTTTTTAGGTGTGGCTATGTCAATTATATCTCAATAAAATTGAAAAAATATTTTAAAATAAACAGGAAGAGATGGTACAGGGAAGTTTTGGGATGATGCACTGAGCTTCGAGGAAGGCAAATGAGGTAGCTTCATTTGCATGACCTTGATTTTTTCCTGTAAGTGGGATGAAAGGTTATCTACTCACGGCAGGCATTAAAGAATTTGAGGAGTGTGGTAAGGTCGGAAACAGCCGCCGTAGGGGATGCAGCGGAGTGGACAAAGCAGGAACATGAGCAGTACTGAGCACTGTCTGGCTGCTGTCAAGCTAGGTGGCATGACTGGTGGATCCAGTCAGCAGTTACCTGACATTTTTCAAATTGAGAAATCGTCCTGAAAATATGTTTCTTCTCTTGGGTATTTCTCATGATGCCATTATCTGCAAATTTATGCCTTTTTTGATGCTTTTAGCCTCACTTCATGGAATAATGAACTTCCTATGTTTACTATACAAGGTATAAAGTATCTAAAATTTACCTGACTTACAACTTAAAAGTTGCTAGAACAGTAACTAATTTATTAAGCACATCTGTGTGCCAGGCATTGTTGTAACCTTCTTGCAAGAATAAATTCATTTAATAACTTCCCCAGATCCTGTGAGGTAGGAAGAAAGTGAGTCACAGAGATCAGTAACTTGCATGAGGTTACAGAGGTATGAGTAGCACAGCCCCAGGCCGACTTGTTCTGTATCTTACTATACTCCTAACCACTGGTCTGTGCCACTTTTCACAGCCCTTGTGTTAAGGACAGCTTGGCAAGTTGTTTTGCATTATCTTGATGAGCTTATGTTTAATAGTAATACTTAGTTATAACTAAGCGAAGGGAAAGAACCCGCTCTTCTCTGTAGTCTCTTATGTACAATCGAGATTCTGACATGTTTCATAGTTAATTCAGAGTGTTAAGTCTGAGTATTTTAGAAAAATGAATATGTTTTCTGTTGTCACCTTACCAGAGTGAAAAAGGCATAAGAAGGGCAGTCCTTATAAATAAAATATGTTGAGTTCTCTAATGTTGGCTGTGGGCCTTGGTGCATAGTAAAAATATTTGGAAACTGATAAAAATGATTAGTCACTGGATCCTGAAAATGTGTCTGTTTTTTACATTTCTTAAAAAGATTTCCTAAGTTAAAAGGGTGGCAGTAAATATAAAGACTTTAATTAGTGCTTAAAACTTTTTTTTGCAATAGGTATATTTCAAGTACTCAATACTAGTGGCTGTCATATTAGTGCAGGTCCAAGCTGCCCAAAGGATCATTTATTCATGGAGTAAAATTTTAAGTGTTCTTGGGTGAACCTGGGTGTCAGTAGTAACTCATTTTGATTTATTTAATTCCTTTGGGGGCCCTTGTGAAGAAAAGTTGAGTTAAGTTGAAACAGCTGCATCATCACCATGAAAGGCAGCTGAGGGATGTGGGATTAGAATACACGAGAGAGCTAAAAGGACACTTTAACCCCTATTGATGACTTTATTGCTCTATTTTTAAAGAACTCTGGCTGACATAAATCTTAAGACATATTTTCTTGTGGTAGTTATGTTCTATAAAAGTCAGAGTGAATGCTGGGTAAGTAAATACTGGGTCATTGCCCCCAGAGGAAATACAGGGTTAGGTTCCTAGGAGTCTCTGGTCACATTTTGTCAACCAGTCACTACATTACCTTCTTTTATGTGTGTTTCTATTTAAAGACACCTTATTTACTATATATTGTTGATTCAATGTTAATGAATTCTTGCTCTTAGGAACACTAGACAGCATGTCAGCCATATACCTGGGTCATTTTAAACAGCTAAGTCACCAAGAAAAAGCACAAGAATACAAAAATGTGGCATTAAGAGGGCACAGAAAGGATCCTTTTTTACTGTATGAGAGCTGAAATAAGGCAGAAAATTACCTAGTTTGACTTCAGATAGAACTGTGTGTTGGGTGTCAAAATTTTTGCCATTCTGCACATGCATATTATGTCCATGAATGACCACAAAAGTGCCACAGATATTTATTTAGGGTTTACAAATAAATTTTAGTGAGTGGGCATCTTTGAAGTATGGAATCTGCAAATAATGTGAGGATTGAGTGTCTGTGAATGCATTCTAAACTTTAAAACAAAAAGTAAAGATCTAGGACTTTCTTGCCCGTCTTTACCATTTCCACCTCCACTTCTTCTTTCCAGAAGTAACCAGTTTCCTATGCATTTACATATATGTGCACCTACAGAATTAATATGTATTTTTTAATAAATGGATCTCATGTTACATACTGTTCTATAGTTTGATTTTTTTTTTTTTCTTCAGGATGTCTTGGAGATCTTTCCCCATCAGTAAACACAGAATTATCTCATTCTTCTTTAACATTCTATGATGTGTATGTACCATAATTTATTTAAACATTCCTCCATTCATAAAAATATATATTTTTTACTATTATAAATAATGTGCAATGGGGCGCCTGGGTGGCGCAGTCGGTTAAGCGTCCGACTTCAGCCAGGTCACGATCTCGCGGTCCGTGAGTTCGAGCCCCGCGTCAGGCTCTGGGCTGATGGCTCAGAGCCTGGAGCCTGTTTCCGATTCTGTGTCTCCCTCTCTCTCTGCCCCTCCCCCGTTCATGCTCTGTCTCTCTCTGTCCCAAAAATAAATAAACGTTGAAAAAAAAAAATTTTGGGGGCGCCTGGGTGGCGCAGTCGGTTAAGCGTCCGACTTCAGCCAGGTCACGATCTCGCGGTCCGGGAGTTCGAGCCCCGCGTCAGGCTCTGGGCTGATGGCTCAGAGCCTGGAGCCTGTTTCCGATTCTGTGTCTCCCTCTCTCTCTGCCCCTCCCCCGTTCATGCTCTGTCTCTCTCTGTCCCAAAAATAAATAAACGTTGAAAAAAAAAATTTAAAAAAAAAAAATTAAAAAAAAAAAGAGAAAAAAAAATTTTTTTTTAAAAATAAATAATGTGCAATGAACGTCTTTGCACCTGTTTCTTTGTCCATACATGTAGGGTTTTCTCTGGATTATATATGTGAAAATGAAATTGCTGAGCAGAAGGGTATATACACTTTAAATTTTGTTAGAAAGGCAGTTGTGTCTGTTGGATCCTCTGGGAAGTTGACATGGAGATGGAGTTAGAACTGCAAACAGTGCTCGAGGATTAGTGCTTGTCAAGAACAAGGGGGCGGAAGCTAAAGGACAGGGAAGTGGTCAGGTCCCAACACAGATCTGAGTCTCTGCCAACTCACTGGGGCCCTCAAGTAAGATTGCCTCTTAGAGGAGTAGTATGCTGATGGGAAGAATTAGCTAGGCCCTAGAACTCCCTCATGCACAGTTATTAACTAGGCATTCCTGGGAAGAAAGTGGCCTGATCTCGAAAACTGAGGTGACTAAAAGCACTAACAGCTGGAGGCTAAGTGCACCCTTTGGAGCTAAACTGCAGGGTGTCTGCAAGGGAGATCTTAGCAGTTTACCAACATGGCCTCCACTGCAGTTATGGTATAGTATAGCCTAGTGGATAGTAGCAGTGGCTAGAGCCAAACTCCCTAGCTTCAGCATCTTTGTGTAAGGTGTTACTCGACATCAGCTTCTTCATTTACAATATGGAGAAATAATAATAGCTACGTCACATTTATTGTAAAGAGATAAAACGAACTAGCATATCTTAAGCACTTAGAATAGTACTTGGGACCTGTTTGTACTCTATAAGCATTAACGGGTGTTGCTACTGCTATTATTATTATTATTATTATTCCAAATTGCTTTCCCTAGAGGCTATACCAGTTTTTTCCCACCATCCCAAAATTGTATGACATGGTATTCATTTCTCCGTACCTTTTCCAGTACTGGATGGTATAAGTCTTTCTAATTGTTGCCAATTTGATGAGCAAAAAATGGTATTTTTGTCTTCATTTGCATTTCTTTATTATAAGATTGAACATCTTTTCATATTATTGGTCACTTATATTTCATCTTCTGTTTGTATACATGAAGTTTTTAATTTTTTCTTATTGATTTCTAGTACCTATTCAAATATTCCAGATATTAAACTGTTAAATAGTTGTAAATATTTTCTCCCAATCTCATATTATTTTTCAAGTTTATTTTCCAATATTGTTTATTGTTTCTTTTGTCATAAAGGAAAAAGTTTAGAATTTTGTATATCAATTTACGGGTTTAGAGTTTGGGGTTCTTACTTTGAAAGGACTTTCCTACTCCAAATGTAGTTTTTGTTTTTGTTTTCTATATTTTGCTTTGTGAAGCATCTTGAATTTATTTTTACCCATACTTTAAAATAATTAGCTTTATTTTCTTCCCAGCTATAGACAGTTGCTCCAGTACTATTCATTGACTAGCACATTTTTTTGTCCTGATGCTTTGAAATGGCACTTTGACCATATTCTAAATTCTTATATGTATTAGATGGGAAGATACAGACATTTTTAAAGGTTTTAGTATATGTTGCCAGATTCCCCTGAGAAATACATTTAGAATTTTGTCTTATTGGAGAATGCTTTACTGCACTCCCTCAACCTATTTTTTTGTTTAGTTTTTGTATTTTTAGTTTTTGCCAAGTTAGTAGTCAAAAATAAAAATATTATTTTGATCTGCATTTCTTTGATTACTAGAAAGAGTGAACATTAAAATATTTAGGGGCGCCTGGGTGGCTCAGTCGGTTGAGCGTCTGACTTCAGCTCAGGTCACAATCTAGCAGTCCGTGAGTTCGAGCCCCGCATCAGGCTCTGGGCTGATGGCTTAGGGGAGGGGATCATCTGCAAAGGATTATGAGGGACCTAAGCTTAGCTTAGGTGTGTGTGTGTGTGTGTGTGTGTGTGTGTGTGTGTGTGTGTGTGTAAAGGTTTATTTATTTTTTTTAATATATGAAATTTATTGTCAAATTGGTTTCCATACAACACCCAGTGCTCATCCCAAAATATGAGGGAGTTTTTTGTGGTGATCTTCTACGTCATAACTGAGATGGCTGTGCACAGTTGCCGAAACTCACTGAATTGTACACATAAAAGTGGCGGATTTTATTGTATCTGAAGTATACCTCAATAGGGGCGCCTGGGTGGCGCAGTTGGTTAAGCGTCCGACTTCAGCCAGGTCACGATCTCGCGGTCCGTGGGTTCGAGCCCCGCGTCGGGCTCTGGGCTGATGGCTCAGAGCCTGGAGCCTGTTTCTGATTCTGTGTCTCCCTCTCTCTCTGCCCCTCCCCCCGTTCATGCTCTGTCTCTCTCTGTCTCAAAAATAAATAAACGTTAAAAAAAAAAAAATGAAGTATACCTCAATAAACCTCAATTTAAACAATTGTGAAGAGTTATCAGGAACCCCTTAAGAAATAATTCATTTGTAAATTCAGGCATAGATCTAAAAAAGTGAAGTTTCTTGCTCAAAATTCCATGAATAGTGTGTCTGTGGTTAGAGTACATATCTTCAGATTCCTAATCTCTCTAGGCTGCACAATTCTCTTGGCATTAGATCACATCCTGCTATCTATTGTTATAAAGGTAAAACTCAGGTTTTTCCTTCCTGTGTAGGCAAAAACCCAGTTTTTCCCTACCATGTTTTTCTTTCCTGTGAGTCTCCTTTACTACTCACACAGCACACTTCACCTCGGACACTTCTGGTCACCAAATGTGTGGAGGTTCCCCCACACACAAAACACGCAACTAGTTCTCTGTGACACCAGCTGGGTGTCCTACAATTGTACTCAGTTCTGACACTATCCAAAGACAGTGTTGGACCCCACAGGTTAAGGGCTCACTCCCGCAAGACTGCCCCTCCCAACCTGCCTCCAAGACACGCACTTCAAATGCCAGTTGCCAACTCGGCTATCACCTGTGCTTCTCACCTGTGCTTGGCTATAAATTGGAGGTTCCAATGACCCCCTCCTTGGGCTCAGTTAGTTTGCTAGAGCGGCTCACAGAACTTAGGGAAACACTTTCACTTACCAGTTTATGGTAAAAAGATATGATGAAGGATATAGATGAACATAAGATGGTAGAGATGCATAGGGCAAGGAATGTGGGAAGGGCTGCGGAGCTTCCATGATCTCTCTGGGAATGCTCGTCTCCCAGTACCAACCCGGAAGCTCTCCATACCCTGTACCTCTGAGATTTTTGGAGGCTTCATCTTGTAGACATGATTGATCACTAACTCCATTTTCATCTCTTTTCTCAGGAGAATGGGGGGGCGGGACTGAAATTTACAATCTTCTAGTCACTGCTTTGTGTTTCCCTTGACCAGGCCTCTTCCAGGAGTGCACCCCACTCCCCCCCTCCCCAGTTGCCTCATTAGAAAAAAGACACTCCCATCACCCAGGAAATTACAAAGGTTTCAGGAGACCTGTGTCAGGAACAAAGGCCAATATAAAAACGGGAGATGGTCCTAGTGTTCTTATCACTTTGGAAATTATAAGGATTTTAGGGGCTCAGAGGTAGAGACCAATATATATATGTTCAATGACCTCATAATTGTGCTTTTTCATTTTCTTTAAGTGTTCGTCTTAACTCTGTATATATTATAACCTCTGGAAATACAAGGTTCATATCTGTGTTTCTCTTCATACTTCCCACATTGTATTGCACAGAGCATGTGCTCACTATTTGCTGAATTAATGAAAGCTTGGCCTAGTGCACCATGCCTCCCAGACTTGGACAGAAAAGTCAGGAATATCTCATGGCGTAGTTCCAAGCCTCACAAATTCAGCTGAGACTTTCTCTAATGTATGGTTTCCGTAGACCACCATGTCTTTGCTTAGGAGTTTACAGCTACCACAAAGCTAATTAATGGGGGATTGATGTTTTATTTATGTATTTCTGTGAAAGCTTAGGTAGTGAAACTGAGGGAGATACTATTTTACATTTTCAATCTGAAGCCAAATATAACTACAGTGAGAACACAAACTCCTCTTAAAGATTAAATAGAAGAGCAGCCGTCAGAATTGGAACTTTTGTCTTTTTCTAAAGCTCTCCACTCTTAAATCCATCCTCTTTTATAATTGAGGGACCATGCTAACAGCACAGAATAAACACAGAAAAATCATCTCTGTGTTAAACTCACTTTCTTTGCATTTTCAGGACTCTAAACTTTTTCAGCTGTGATTTGTTTTTAATAATTATGTAGATCAATAGATCTACATAAATTGAACACTTATTTATGATGTCTTCATCTTACACCCAAGAAAGCAAGGAACTGAAAGGTACTGTGAGAGAACAATAAATTTAGAAGGAATGTGGAATCCCACAGATTGTTTCATTTCTTAAAGTATATACTTATAGTGAAATAGCAATATATCAATAATATTTAACATTTACCAACTTCTTACTCTGTATCAGGCATTTGTTCTGAGTGCTTTACACATATTCCCCCTTGTAAGCGATACAGCACTATGAAGTCATTTTGTTGTTTTCCTCATTAATAGTTGAGGAAACTGAGGCACACAGAGATTAAATAACTTGGCTAAAATCTCACGACCAGTAAGGGATGGGCCTGGAATCTCAATCCAGAGCCTGAATTCCAATCACTGTGATATGACGTCTCCTAGTTAGGTCAGTGGACAATATGATTAAATAGTTTAGAACTTGATTTAATATCAGAATTATTTTACTTATGTAAATTGAGGGAGTATAATTTATTAAATAAATGATGCTGAATTATTTAATATTGAGATATCAACTAGTTGGAAAAAGAAGTTATTTTGACAGACCTGGAAGTCATACAATGGAACCTTTGCTATACCCTCAACAAATTTATTTATTGTGACGCACCCTACAAATTCCTTTCTAAGAAGATGGTGGTGCACATTTTCTGTATTATGCAAATAAATAAGACAAATATCAGTGATATCAGTGTTTATTGTAATATTTGAGAGTAGAATTTAACCAAAAAGTTTGGGTCACCTGGGTGGCTCAATTGATTGAGCATCCGACTTCGGCTCAGTCATAATCTCACGGTTCATGGGTTCAAGCCCCATGTCCGGCTGTCACATGGAGCCTGTATCAGATTCTCTGTCTCCCTCTCTGTCTACCCCTCCCCCGCTTGCACACGCTCACGCGCACTCTCTCTCTCTCTCTCTCTCTCTCTCACACACACACACACACACACACAAATTAAACATTAAAAAAACTTTTTTAAATAACCAAAACTTTCCTTGGCGATAGGATAAGGGCCTAAAGCAGGGAATCTTTTTGTTGAGACAAAGAAATTGGGGTATATCTTTAAGGATGAGCTGGGACTGGCATATTCCTTGAACATTTATGAGAAATGTGGGTGTGGGAGTTACTCCTATGAACCGACAAAAATATCGTCTCCCGCTTTGTATTGACCTCCTGTGAAGGTTCCTCTTAGACTCACTGTCATTGTGCTTACAAAGTTGTAATTAAGTCTGCTCTGATATAAATCTAAAGGTTTCTGATGGTATTTTTAGGAATACTATTCATTCTTTTCTTAGTGAATAGTGTTCAGGAAGTCAGCATCACATGGTAGGAATAGTTGAGGAGTGGTTAATTAAAAACCTGAGTTTCAGGGGCGCCTGGGTGGCTCAGTCGGTTGAGCGTCCGACTTTGGCTCAGGTCATGATCTTGCAGTTTGTGAGTTCGAGCCCCGCGTCGGGCTCTGGGCTGACAGCTTGGAGCCTGGAGCCTGGTTCTGATTCTGTCTCCCTCTCTCTCTGCCCCTCTCCCGCTCATGCTCTCTCTCTCTGTCAAAAATAAATAAACATTAAAAAAAAAAAAAAAACGAAAACCTGAGTTTCAGTTTTGGCACTGCTAGTCACTTTGTGTCCCTTGGACTTATCACTTCATTCCTCTGGGCCTCCGTATCCATCAAACTCTAACTTCGGGAGATTAGGATTCATGATCTCTGAGAGCCCTTCTAGTTCTAAATTCCCTAATTTTATGGCTCTTTTTGGCCAGGAATCTTGCATGATTGAGAGCCATTCTTGTCTGCTGTATTGCTTGTTTACTTCTTGATCATTGTCCACAGACTAACCTTTCTGTGATTGAAGGCTGTAGAGTTTTTAACGTTCAGCCCTTTGATTAAAATACTTTTGTAAATATGGGGTGCCCGGGTGGAGTTATATATCCAACTTCGGCTTAGGTCATGATCTCATGGTTCGTAGGTTGGAACCCTGCCTCGGGCTTTCTGCTACCAGCGCAGAGCCCTCTTGGATCCTCTCTGTCCCTCTCTCAAAATAAATAAATAAATAAATAAATAAATAAATAAATAAATAAATAAATAAATAAAACATTTTAAAAAAAGCTTTTGTAAATAATTCTGCAGCAGTTTTTTGCCCACAAAAACTATTTGGCCTACCAAATTTGTTTGATTGTATTCCCTTTACCAGTATAATCTCCCTTAAAGCAGTTCATTTCTACATGTAAAACATGGAGACTATTCATTAAGTGAAATGAATGTTAAACTTGTTTTGGGTTTGTTCTGCCACATCAGTCAGGAAGGAAACAATATGATCTGTTGCATTCCTCCATGGCAGTTTGTCATGATAGTCTAGTTGAAATGGAAGAGAAAATGTAAATGCGGTTATTTAAATCCCATTTTAGTTCTCTACCTGATTTACTTTCATTTCTTTGGCATTCTCTAATTTCTTTTAGATCCAGAGCATGTGCTTAAAATCATAAGTGATTGAAAGATTTCACAGTGTGCAGTATATGTGCAGTTAGTACATTTTATTTACATTTAATATGTAACACTCTACACATTTTAGAATTTTAAAATATAAAATGAATGCATATTTTTTAAAGGACAGAATTGTATCAATGTACACTCAGATAAGAGTGAAAAGTATGACGGTTCTCAACCCTACTCCACCCTCTAATCCTACTCAGAGTAGGCCACTCTTAGCCATGTGACAGATACCAGTCCACGTATTTTTTATACATTGTATAGACAATTTAAACATTGTGGTGGGCTTTTCTTTAATGACTTCATATTATGTTAAGAGCTTCAGTGATTGAGATTGTAATAGGACAGATTCTGGTACCATATTGTACTTGTCAGTAAGGCAGATTTTAAAATAGAGTTTAACTGCTAGTTTATGTTTAATGTATTTATAGGATTAGACTCAAGGCCGAGTTTATGGAGCAAGAGCTGATAGAATAAGTTACAATGAGAGAATGGCATAGGGTATGATATAGTTGATCTAAAAAATTTTTTTAATGTTTGTTTTTGGGAGACAGAGTACAAGCAGAGAGAGAGGGAGACATAGAATCTGAAGCAGGCACCAATCTCTGGGCTGTCAGCACAGAGCCCAATGCAGGGCTCGAACCCACGAAGCACGGGATCATGACCTGGGCCGAAGTTGGATGCTTAACCGAATGAGCCACCCCAGTGCCCCGATTTAGTCGATTTCAAAATGAGATATGACCTCTGAACCACAGTCCTACTTACAAACAGCTGGTAACATATATATTTAAGTAGAGATAGAATAGCCAGTGGAGTTTAAGAGAAAAGAAAGTCAAACTAAAAAGGAAGATTAATGACTGTTTTTTATTTATTTGCTACCCAACACAACATATTGTAATTTCATTCTGTTAGCAACACTTTCTCAATCCCAATGTTCCCAGCTTGCTACTCCTATAAAATCTGCCCCCAGAGTTTTTATTCAGCAGGTCTGAACTTGCCTTGTGCTTAATCTTCAACCTGAATGATATACTAGAGAGTGTTGTCCTGAGTACTTTTTATGACTAGCAGCCATAGCAACCATCAGATGTCAGCCCTTTTATTTTGGAATATGAGTTTCATGAGTGTACTCTTGTGTTAAATTATTGTGTCTACCGCCCTGTGTGTGTATGTTTTAACTAAAACAAAAATATCTAATTTACTTCCCTGAAAAACAATCGCTATTCAGTGTTTACAGTTCCAGTTGTTTTACAAGTATTATTTCATCATCTTATTTATTTCTGACAGAAATCTAAATGTTAAGTCATATTAATTTGCTGCTGAAACAAGCTTAGGAAAGTTAAGGGATTTACCCAAGTTTGTCAAAGCAGAGATTCAGATTATGACCTGTGGCTTTAACTTCTGTGATAGTGGAGTAGGGACTTCAGAAAATCTGCTCCTCGATAAATGCAGTGAAAACACTGGCAAAAATTCTCAGGTCAACTTTTTCAGAACTCTAGAATTTAACTATAGGCTTACAACAATCCAAGGAGAATTGATTTAAGAGAATCCCCTGAATCTTGGTAAGAAGAGCAAGCTTTGTGGCAGTTTAAATTGTGGTAATCACACCCCCCTCTCCCTGCTATGCAGTACCCTGGAAAGTCAATAGCCATGCAAGTTTGGTAGCCTATAAACCAGCTGCTCAGCAACCACTTGAAATGGCCAGAGGGTCTGGTGCTCCTTAAAGCCCCATCCTCAGAAATTGATACTATGTACTGCCAGCTCTAGGAGAATCTCCTCAGGGCTTGCCTTTATTTGACCAGATTCAGAGCTCACTGCCCTACCCTCAGGGCACTTCTTGAAAACAATCAACAGCAGTTGTTTAAAGTTGCAGGTAGCTGAGGTGATATTATCTTTGACACTAACTAAAGGCTAATGAACAACATGAAGGAAAAACCAGGGAACAGGATGTCCAGAGAAGTCTTTGAGAAACTCCTAGGAATCTGGACTATATACATATTTAGAGCTTCTCACATATACAGGAAAGACCTATGAAGACCTTAATTAATCTCTTGCCTCTAGCTAATCTTGAGGCTCCATGCTAGCATGAAAGGAATACTAAGGCAGAGTTGTAAATTGCCTGTTGGAGCTTTGAAAATGTTCCACAACAGACACAGTTGAAGCTGAAAGATACATTGATTTGAGGCATTTAAAGAAATCTAATTCCAACCATTAGTTGACTACTAAGCTAATGGAAAAGACTTCAGAGGCCACACACAACAATGAACCCAAACTTTACAGAACTATTCCAGGAAAGTTGGTAAACAAATAGTACCAACAGCAAACCCTAGGGGAGGGAGGATTTGATTTCTATAGTTGTCATATTGTAATATTTTTAATTTTCAGTTTTCAACTAAAAATTACAAGACACACAAACAGGGAGGTATGGCCTATACACAAGAAAAATAAAAGCAAAGAATTGGACCCTGTCCCTGAGGAAGCTCACTAGACAAAAAGTTTAAATCAGCTGTTTTAAGTATATTCCAAAAAATAAAGGAACCCATGTATAAAGACTTAAAGTAAGAAAACAATGTCTCCGGGCGCCTGGGTGGCTCAGTCAGTTGAGCGTCTGACTTTGGCTCAGGTCACGATCTCACAGTTCATGAGTTCGAGCCCCATATCGGGCTCTGTGCTGACAGCTCAGGGCCTGGAGCCTGCTTCATACATATTATGTGTCTCCCTCTCTCTGCTCCTCCCCTGCTCACACTCTGTCTCTCTCTCTCAAAAATAAATAAAGATTTTTAAAAAACTAAAAAAAAAAGTCTCATAGAGAATATCTAACAAAAAGATGGAAATTATAAAAAAAAATAGAAATTCTGGAGTTGAAAAGTACAATAACTGAAATGAAAAACTGGCAAATTTGCATCAGCAAATTTGAAGATGGGTCAATTGAAATGATTTAATCCGAGAAGCAGAAGGAAAAAATAAAAAATGAACTGAGCAATTGAGAGACTAATGGGACATTATCAGGTCTTCCAGCATACACGTAATGGGAGTCCCAGAAGGAGAAGAAAGGAGCAGGCGGAAAGAATATGTGAAGAAATAATGGCTGACATCTCTCTAAATTTGATGAAAAATTTAAATCTGCACGTTGAAGAATCTCAGCGAATTCCAAGTAGGATAGACTCTAAGTAATCCAAACCCTGACACATCATAGTCAAAACCCAAAGACATCATGAAAACAGCAGGGGAAAAGTGAATCTTCATATACAAGGGATCCTCAATACTATTAACACCTGACTTCTCTCCGAAACCATGTCATCTCACTGCTCTCTGTGGCCAGGTTGGCAAGCATTTGCTGGACATGATTAGCTCTGACAGACTCTGTTGGGTTTGTGTGCCTCTCTGCTTTTCAAGGCCTGTGTGTCCAGTTTTCTGTGACACAGCTTTTCCTTGTAGGGATGACATGCCTTATAATGACCCTCTTTGTGACAACAGACATGCTCAGACTGGCTGTGCTAAATCATTTCAACAGTGTCTGGATCTATAGATATTGGAGAGTCAAAAGCCTCTTGAGTTAAGATACCCCACGCAGCAGGGTAAAACTCATTATGACTTCCTTTTGCATGTAGTGATACACACGTGAGCTACTGAACTGCATGTGAGATGCTGTAGTTCTTATGTGGTTTCCTTTTTCCTATTGTGTGCAAGTCTTTTATTTGGCTGGGTTGGTTACCTAGGAAACAGCTGCAGGGTAAAGATGGATTGGCTGTTTGGGAAATAGAATCACAGGCCCCTTAAAGAAGCAAAGGACCTATTGGATAAAACAAAAATTAGTGAATGGCTGAGCTTGTGGTTAATTATTAATTAGTGTGCCTTAGGAAGTCACATTGAGCAAGACAAGGTCTACAGAAGAACCTATTTAATCCTGCATGATTTTAACTTTAGCTTGTTTTTAATTCTTTCAAGCTCACCAAATGCTTATTAAGTCCTGCTTTGTGCCCACTGCTACAGGCCATTCCAGGGGGTTTCCAATGAAGTAGAAGGTTCAGTTCTCTCCTGAAAGGCCCATTTTCTGTTTGAGGTAAAAAAGAAGCTACCTTAAAATCAAGTGCATGATTGTGTGACACAGACTAAATGTGCCCAGAGAATTTGGAGGATGTAAAAGGTCTTGGCTAGTCAACATGAGAGATGGATTTGAATCTACAAACAGGAGATAATTCTTTGAGGTAAAAGATGAAATTTAAAGACCTGGTGTGAGTTTGGGCACAACAGTACCTGAATTTACAAGATGTAATAGCAGCAGCACAGTTAACCTTTGCATATCCCTCTCCCCAGACAGCTTATGGAAAATATGTGACTATGATAGAAGTTATGTTGACCTAGAGTCTTACTCAAGAGAAAGAATTATAGCAGCAATGTCGACTCTTTGTACTAGCCCTCCTATAATTTATTTAAGGAAAGTCTGTTTTCACTAAAAGTGTGACAGAGTATTGGTTTTTAGAATCTCTGACCATACAGCAATGCTGGGCACATAGACATTCAATAAAATTTTTGTGAATTGATGTACTTACGTACAGCATATCTCAGCTAGCTTTAGCATTCTTTTCTTCCAGAATGTAGCTGCTGAGTATTTGGTCTTGATGTGTGGTAGTAAGGACCTTTGTAAATATAGGAGTATAACTCTGCTTTTAAAACTGAACATGTGTCAGATTATTTCCATTTGGTTTGTAGCAGGGACAGCTCTCATTTTCATTGTCTTACTTGTTCTGTTTGTAGTCATTTGATGTGGTATGCCAGTCAGTAGAAGCAGCAAGAGCAGTCCCCCTTAGCAAGCTTAACAATCTACAGGCACAGGAAGTTACATTGAATTTGAGCCCTAACGCTCTTTGCCATATCTATAAACGGGAGGTAAGAGGTAGCATAAGAATACTCAGAAATATTTTGAAGGAAAGACAGTTTAGTTACTGGACCTACAATTTTAAATATTTGTCAGCAACAAGTAATTATCAAATGTAAATCTAAGTTCATTAGTTATATAGTGTTACCAATAAAACTTTCTTTGCATTTTAAATGAAGTTGTGAAGAAAGTTACTGCTGTAATCAGAATCCACAGTATTGGATTTTGTCAGAGGATTTTTCATTGCCTGTTGTCTATTCTTAGAGCAATTACAGTTTTATAAATGGGATAGTGACTATAAAGGGTAATTTGTTAGAAGTCTTTTGCTGAATGATCAAGAGTAGTTTCCTGTTCATTCTTGAGCATTCTGTGAATCCCTTCTTTATTTCCAAAATTATAATAAAATGCTTTATCATAAGACAAGCTCTATCCCCCAAGTTTTCTTTTCAACGAAACTTTTTACGGTTTCAATTTAAAAACAATTACGCAACTTCCTGGTACCTACTCACCCTATGCTCTCCCTTTTTCTGGTTCAGGCAATTTCAAGGTTAGCAATTAAGTGTCAAAAACTTTTAACTGATTTACTTCTCTTAGACCTACTAAGTCACTGAGCTCCAAGCAGCACCTAGAAAGGATAGTGTGTGGAATTATTATAAAGGTTTGCTCACTTTCTATTCCCCTCCCAACCCCCATACGTCTCCATTCTGCCAGAGACAATCCCAAATTATAATGCTGTTTACCTATGTGGAGATCACAAGATGGGCCTAATTATTGGATGATTTGACAGAAAAGGGTACAGCTTCTTTGAGTGCTCTTCTTCCACTCTACCAAAAGAGTTATAGTCAGAATTAGCATTGAGGGTACGGGGGACTACAACTCAGTTTTCAGAAAACTGATTTTTCACTTCATTTTCTTTGAACACTTGGTTTATTTCTAAAAATATATCAATGGCAAAACACAGGTTGCAGGGGCGCCGGGTGGCTCAGTCAGTTGAGTGTCTGACTCTTGATTTCGTCTCCAGTTGGCTCAGGTTGTGACCCAGGGTCGTGGGATTGAGCCCGAGTCAGACTCCACACTGAGCATGCAGCCTGCTTAATAGCCTGCCTCTCTCTCTCTCCCTCTTTCTCTCTCTCTCCCTCTGTCCTTCTCTCTCTCTCCCTCTCTCCCTCTCTCCCCCTCTCTCTCTCCCCCCCTCCCTCCCTCCCCGCCTCCCTCCCCCCCCCATCTCCCCCTTGCCCCCCCTCCAGTAGCCCCATCCACCTACACGTGCATCTATATCCTCATGTCCAGCTCTGGTCTACCTTTCCCACTAAGGCAGGTTCCCATAATGTCTCTAGGAATTTTACTGACTGTCCTCAAAAAAGGCACTTGTTTGTGGCAAGTGCTGTGATTTTGAGGTTAATGTGTTTTTGGTGGTGGTGGTGTTAATGTTTTTGCTCAAATTGAGAAAGTAATTAAGACCAAAAAAAGATGCAGAAATCTATTATGTTTTCAGTAGTTACAGGAATTTCTTTTCTTGTGTTTTAGACAACAGTTTTCCCATTTGTAGATGCTCTTAAAGGGAGAAACAAGCAGTTTTCACTCAAAAGTAACATTTTAATTGTTCTTCTTAATGAGGAAGAGAATAAAATAAATACTTTTGCCTTCCATATCTAGGTTTCTATAAATCAGTTCACCCTAAATTTGATAGAGGGGTTCCTTGGGTTTGACATAAGAACATGTTTATGTAAAAATAGCACCTGATGTTTTACAAAAATCACTTTCATGTTATTTAAATGAGAGAGGGGGCCTTTGAAAAGTTTCCACTAATGCCTTTGCTCCTCTGCTGAAGCATGCTGGTAATGGTTTAGCAATCTGAACAGTTGTACGTTGTACAAATTGTTGAACTTACCAAATGGGGGAAGACCTACCAGTTTTCCCAACTTTTCCTTGAACTTAATGGAAAGGTATTTATATTATAATATTCTTAGGCTTTTTAACTTTAATAAAATATGTTCTAATATTTAATCCATTATTTAATTTTATCTCTATATTATGATTAGATATTTCAAGTTTGCCTTCATTTTCCTGAAAAGTGTTTTTCTCCTCATCCAAAATCAGATAATGTACATTGGGTCTTGGATCTGAGAATAGAAAAGTTCCACTTCTTTCTGCTAGTATGTAAGTTCCACAAGAGCAGGAACCTCATCTGTCTTGTTTGTTATTTCGCTAGAGCCCAGAACATTGCCTGACACAAGTACTCCGAAAAGTACTTGTTCAATGAGTGACTGAAAGAACTGCCTCTTGTGGTTTTGTGATTTTTTTTTTTTAAGTTCATTTTGTATGTTAAGTATGACTACGTTGTGAATTGCAGAATGCTGAATAATAAGACTCGGTGAAATAAATGCCTGAGCGATCCACACAGAAATAAGATGACTCAGGGGGTGTTGGTGGGGAATATTCCCTGGAATGACAAACCCACTCAAGTGTTCCCACCTTTTTGCATCTCCCCAGGAGCACTCACTGTGGGCCTTGTGCGACAGTGTCAGACAATCCATGGACGAGACCGGACGTGCATCCCACCTCGGCTTCCCCCAGAGTGGGTCACCACACTGTTTTTTATCATCATGGGAATCATTTCATTGACTGTCACATGTGGTTTGCTGGTGGCTTCCCACTGGCGAAGAGAAGCTACAAAATATGCTCGATGGATAGCCTTCACTGGAAGTAAGTAACCTGTGCTCACCAAATTTGTCTAGAAGGCGCGCACTCTGGTAGTTTAATGAAGATAATCCAGAATCAGTAATAAGGACTCCGTAATCATCAAAGAGCACCCCCACTCTGGCCATCACATAGACTCTGCGCAGCCCCGTCAGTTCTTCAGGATTCTCACCACAAGACCAAGACGTCCGAGACCTTAATTGCTTTGTATAAAATGCTATCTTAATGAATTTTATTTTTGCTCACATTGTAACATAAGTGTTCCAGGTCTGTGGCTCAGAGCTACCCCTAACCCAAGTCTTTTACTCTTCTTAAAGGTATTGGCATCCTCTACCAAATAAAGATAAATCTAGAAGAGAATATACAGAAGTATAAATTAGATTAAGGTGGTGATTTACTTTTCAGTATCATTAATTTGAGTTTCTGCTATGAGTTGTTGTGGGACCATTGAAAAATCAGCACATATGGTTGTTTGATAATTATTCATCAACATTTCTTACTCCATTAAGCTATGCCCCATGGTATGATATATATTATACATTCTCTTGTACTTTGCAAGATTGGTTTAATTTCCCAACACATCACTGGCTTTTCCCAAATTAAAAGCAGCAAAAATGCACAAAGGAAAGATATCTCTGTAATTTTGCCTTCTTGTTTCTTTCTCTGTAAAGTAATTTTGCTCCCCTTCCCCCAGAGGGAGAGGACATTTGTCAATGTCTGGAAACATTTTTGATTGTCACAGTGAAGGGGATCCTACTGATATCTTGATAAGAGGCCAGGGATAGGGTAAAACATCCTACAAATGTGAGGGACACTCCCCACAACAAAGACTTATCTGGCCCAAAATGGCAATGGAAATGTACTTATATTGTAATATTCTTAGGCTTTTTAACTTTAATAAAAGTTAAAGTTATATAAAGAACAGAATAACTAACGGTACTTATGCCAAATACCATGGGGTTTGACATCTAATTCAATGCCTTATAATTATCTCAGGTTTGCATAAGCTTTAAAAAATGAATATTATAATACAGCTTACTTTCACTTGATATTTTCATTTAGAACTTGTATCGTAGGAGTAAAACATAATCCCATGTCTCCCCATTAGTGTTAGATTAGAACTCATTTTATCCTTAAAGACCCTAAGATAGGAACATTAGTTCATGAGTCTCCATTTCTTCCCATCTCTCTGTGAAGCGCTTTAATGTGTATGTTTCTGGCTCTGTTTTATTTTTGTCTACATATCTCCCTTAGTTTTAAAACTTAGATCAAGTTGCCTTTGACTAAAAAAGTCTTCATTTTTGTTAAGAAATGTGAAACAAGTTGAAGACCTGTTTGAGGTCAAACAGACCTCCTGAGACCATTCTTTTCTGTATAGTAGGGTCCACAGGCAGCTGTAGAGACAGTGCTGCTAAATTAAAGGGTATTGATGAAGAATTTAAAGAGAATTGTTACTCACAGATACAATTACTTATCAGGTAGAATTCATTCTTTAAGAAGTAAAATAAAATCAAAGAAGGAGTATTTAGTTTATGGATTTTTAACTTTTAAAAAGAATATGTGCATATGGTACATAATTCAAAGCCTAAGAAAGGGTCACTAGGTGAAAAGTAAGTCTTACTTGTGGCTCCATCACCTAGCTACTCAATACCTCTTTGCTGGAAGCAACCATTGTTACCAGTTTCTGGGATTGCCTACCAGAGGTGCCCTGTGGATAGAAACGTATATGTGTGAATGTTCTATAAATAATATTCTGTTTATACTGTTCTGTACCTTGGTTTTTCAGCTCAACAATATCTCCTAGTTAACGTCATCTAATCCAGCACAGAGCTGCATTACTCTTGTGTGCTTCCTTCAATAGGTTGTTTTTGTTAACAGAGCTAGTCTGCTGGGGTGGCAGTCTTCAGAGAGATTGAGCTCCCCCTGGTGTTTCCACTCAGCCTTTGAAAACGTACTTTATCTCTATTTTATATATTTCTATTCCACTTAAATTACAGTTTTGGTCAGAATGTCAGGGTAACATTTTCTGACAGGTTTACACAGTGGGGAACTGTCAGAGGAGAGCCGCATGTGATGCAGCTTGCCTCTGAGAGCAAGGGTAACAAAGGTGTGTTTTTTTCTTCAAGTCTGACCCCTTATCCTTTCCTCTGCCACTGTAATTTACATTCTCATCTCCCAATACACCCAATATCCAGCTCTCACCACCAAGAAATCTGTGCCATGGAAGATTTGAAGCTATTGTCTTTACAGGCTTATTTAGAACCCAAAATTTAATTGTCAAAAGTTGATAGGTATTATCAGCATTAATATTTTTTTTTAATTTTTTTAACGTTTTTATTTATTTTTGAGACAGAGAGAGACAGAGCATGAATGGGGAGGGGCAGAGAGAGAGGGAGACACAGAATCGGAAGCAGGCTCCAGGCTCTGAGCCATCAGCCCAGAGCCCGATGTGGGACTCGAACTCATGGACCATGAGATCGTGACCTGAGCCGAAGTCGGACGCTCAACCGACTGAGCCACCCAGGCGCCCCATTAATAATTTTTTTTAAGTTTATTTATTTTGGGGGAGAGATTGAGAGAGAGAGGCAAAGATGGAGGGAGAATCCCAAGCAGGCCCCATGCTGTCAACTCAAAGCCTGACGCAGGGCTTGAACTCATGAAACTGAGATCGTGACCTGAGCCAAAATCAAGAGCCAAACACTTAACCAGCTGAGCCACCCAGGCACCCCTACATTAATAATATTTTAAGATCTAAAGTAACTTCACAGGTCCCAATAGCTTAAAAGAAAACTCATCCTGGAGCACCTGGGTGGCTCAGTCAGTTGAGCATCCGACTTTGGCTCAGGTCATGATCTCACAGTTCGTGGGTTCAAGCCCCACATCGGGCTCTGTGCTGACAGCTCACAGCCTGGAGCCTGCTTCGGATTCTGTGTCTCCCTCTCTCTCAGCCCCTCCCCTGCTCATGTTCTGTCTCTCTCTCAAATATAAATAAATGTTAAAAGTTAAAAGAAAAAGAAAAGAAAAGAAAACTCATCCACTTACATTAAATCTTCCCAGAAGTATAGAGAACCTAATTCTCTGGATTAAAAACCAAGATTAGATCGAATAGGAGTTTATTGCTTCCTTAACATCTCATTAAGCTTTTTGTAACTAACTTGGAAAATATTTAACTATTGTAAAATATTAAACTCTACTTTAAATATAGTCATTAAATGATTACTCCATTGTAAAAGATAGATTTTATTTTATAGTAGAAAATAGAAAAGGATAAGAATGAAGTTGGCACATTAACAGAATGAACAATTGTAATATCTGTGTATCTCTAAAGCACTTCTAAATTATTTGTTTCTTGAGATTAGATTAGTCAACATTAAGAAACAAGTTGTTTTTAAAACAATAACTTTATCCCATTGTTATTCTATTAGTTTGTGTATACACATGTAGATTGTGATTTCATTTTACTTACCAAGCCATATTAAGGCAGAAGAACCATTAGAAATTTGTGACAGATGACACTGATAACTGGACATTGACAGTACTAATAGTCTTTCCTGCTGACTATACAACAGAAAGGCCAGAAAACCTAATACTTGACTCTTTCACTTGTCCTGTAGTAGGCATCTGAAAGAATACAAATTCACTTATGTAACATTATTTGGTGTGGTTCATTGGCCCAAAAAGAAATAGTCTCTATGTCTGTCTATATAATATAAAATAATCCACCTAAGTGGTGCAAAGCAAACAGAATGCTGAGGTGTTCCTTAAACTAGTGTATTAATTAAGAAAATGTTACTTCTTAATACCTTGGATATTGCCTTAGAGGTATTTCTTCCAGGAAAAGATTCCTAATTGGTTTTTTAAGGACTCACCTATTAAACTTGTTGATTGCTTAACACAGAAATAATTTAGGACAAGTGTTGGCTGGTATGTTTATCCAGGACTCTGTATTCCTGATACAGAAAAAAGTTGTGTTTAACTTGGAAAAAGTTTCTCATTTGGTTAATGATGGAGAGCTTCAAACCCTTCACATGCAGTGAGTATAGTAACCTATGTTCACATTACACTGAAAAAAATGTTTCTGCCTCCAAAGAAATTTGAATGACTGTGAATATTTGACTAATGTGCTTTCAAAAAGCATAAAATATTTCCTTGAAAAAGCTAGCCTATCAGTAGGTAATTTGTGTTCGCTAAGAAGAGTGTTTCTTTGGTAGCCCAGGGGAGCAAGCTGTTTGCTAAAATAGAGGGCTGTGGAACTCTACCCAGATACTGGGTTTTCTGATACCTTTCTAGAAACATTTTAGCAACTAATATACAGTATTTCATGGTGTTTGTATACAAAACTCAAAAGAGTGTCCTCCTGTCCCACTTTAACCCCTGTGTACTCAGAAACCTGAGAGAGATTTTATTTTTTTCTAATATTGTCCATAATGAGAGATAATGAGAGAGTTTGCTAATCATCTCAGAAGGCTGAGATTCTTTCCACTAGATGATTTTAAATCATTAAGATAAATGGTACTATATTTGTGTGTACCTTTTCTCCATTTCTAATACCGAGAGGAGCTGAGAATTAACAGGATAATAACTATGATGATCATCATATGCAACATTTATTCATCACATACTGTCAACCTGGCACCATGCCAGGGACTTGACATTGTTTTGTTTATCCTTCTGGTATTTACCCCATTTTTAAAAGGAAACCAGAAGCCTAAGATTGCTAAGCTATAAATAGTGGAGCCAGAACATAGCCCCTATCTGATTCTAGTCAGAGCCCTTAATCACTACATTAAACGGTCAAGTATACTTTATGTAAACACCTGAAACTAATGTAACACTGTATGTTAAATATACTGAAATTAAGATATTTTTAAATTAAAGTTAAAAAAAAGAATAGTCTACGTAAGCACTTAGTAGGTTTGGAGGCCTTTCTTAATGCTGATATTCAAAATCGTCCTAACACTTATATAAAAGGCTTTTACTGTATTTAATTGTTAGGCTTTGTGGATATTATGTGATATATAGCATATGTAAATCTTTGACAAGTGCGCCGTGTTTTAACAGGTTTGACCACGTTATCAACCCATAACCCTTCTTCTTTTAAACTTCCTTTGTGCCAAATTTTCATTGTTTTCTTCATCACCAAACCGTGTTACTAATGTTGTGTTTTGGTTTGTTTTACAGTGATCCTTTTCTGTATGGCTGCCCTAATATTTCCAATAGGATTTTACATCAATGAAGTCGGAGGTCAACCTTATAAATTACCCAACAACACAGTAGTTGGGTCATCATACGTACTTTTTGTCTTATCAATTTTCTTTACTATAGTAGGACTTCTATTTGCTGGCAAAGTTTGTTTACCAGGCTGATGAATGTCTAATTTGCTCAACTCTTTTATTATTTTTAATTTTATTTTATTTTTTTATTTTTGGAGGGGAGAGGACAAAGGCAAGGCATCTGAGCAGTCCTCTCATAGGAAGATGCTTAGATGAAACTGATGCCGAAAAGGAAAAAAAAAAATGCTTTGATTTGTTCTCACTATGCACTTTGGATTTAAAAAACAAACAAACAAACAAACAAACAAATAAGGAGAGCCTTTTCCATAACCAAATACAGACAATATTGACTAAATCTCCTGAGCATATTCAGGCAGTCAGGTCTGCACTGTGATAGCAACCTAGTGAAGGAGAATGCTTTATAATGAAAAGCATGTGGCCCTTTGTGACTCTGTTGTTCCGTTTTTAATGTCTAACGATTAATTGAGGAAAAAAAACAAACTCTAAGTATTTATGAGTCATGGTGGACCAGAGGCTTGCAAGAGAAGTTCACGTGGGGCTGGCCTCACCTCCTAAGAAATTAGTATTCACAGCTTCCTTGTAATGGTATGAGCCTTTGGTGCCAGAATGATTTGCTGTTGCATTACTACACCAAGAAGCCAATAGATCAAAACTTGTTTGCTAAAATGTATGTAAAATTCCTGAAATTCCCTATTCTCTGTGTACAAAACAAAACAAAAAAAAATCAAACACTAAGAAACATGTTGGGGGTGGGTGGGTGGGGAAAATATTCCTTATATTTATATAAATATATATATAATATATATATTTTGCTGATGCAGTATACAGTGTGTATATATGTGTGTGTGTGTGTGTGTGTGTGTGTGTGTAAATTTATATACACACACATGCAAACCGTTCCTGGAAGAGAACTCTGAATGCTTTGCTAGCAAAACACTGTGGTGTGCAAACCTAGAACTCAATAGAAAAAAAAGCCATTTATCTGAAGGCTGCGTAGTGGAGAGAGTCTTCAGTTTACCTCATTCTTTGTAGCAGCCCTTGATTTTAACAGGTTTTTGTAATAGGTACAAATAATCCCATACCTTTCTAGGTCCAATTTTAAGTTAAGCTAAAATTCTTTGTAGGATTAATTTATTTGTATATGATTGTAGAAGGTAAGATCATGTAAAATGTTATAATTTGGGGAATCTTGACACTATTTAAATTATTGGCAACTGTTGTCTGTTGTACAAAGGCTCTCTTTTTCTACTGGCTTAGTCTGTTACACGAATAATGCATTTTCTGTGTTCAAGCACACAACTTTACATAAATACAAAGTTCACTGCTAATGTCAGTTCATAATATTTTGGCTATCTACAACACTAACTTCGCTCTGCTATAAAAGTGAAATTTGTGTTCATCTGTATGCATTATTAACACATCTCCTTTACCAAAAACCTGAGCAATACAATGTTTTCTTTATATGCTATATGCCTTTGTTTGCTAGAAGCTAACATTTTTGTATTTACTTTAAAGGGCTGTACTAAACCCACAGCTTTACGTTTTCTCCTAGAAGCATTGCCACTAACCCTTGAATCCATAATAGTTTTAAAATACAGTATTTCTCTTCTCCACGTTTCCATGCTTTCATATCAGTGCTTAGTTGTTATTCCAGGTGAACACTATGACGATCTCCTGTTTGAGATGTGGGGCAGGAGGTTCTTTCTTGGCAATGGAGCTGAGTTTTTCTTCTTTTTAGTGAAACAGCAACCCAGATGTCCCTATCCAGTAGAGTTAGAGTCCCGTGTAGTCCATGCTTCACACAAACAGAAATGAATGCACTGTTTTTTCAAAAGAGCTCAATTATAAATTATAAGATGATTACTTCCGAGATGTGGCTGCCTCTTCAGATATTCAAAGAAGAAAATGGAGGAGCCTGACGTGTTTCACACTGGCTTGTTTGACATTCATATATCTTACTGTTAACTCAGCAGTATTTTATTGTGAAAGAAAACCCCAGTGTCCCTGCTCACTCAGGAGTCAGAAGAGGTGAACCACCACTCTGGTGCATTCCTTGAGTATTCTGGGGGAATGTCACACCTTTCCTTCCCAGGGTTAAAGAAACGTCTTGGGAAATGACTGAAGGAGACCGTTCTTCCCCAAGTATTATCATGTCTAGTTAATTCTGAGAAAACCACTGGGTGTGTTCTATGGACATTTGGGATTGCACTTCCCATTGTGATTTGATTGGTCCTCAGTCAAATGGATCACTTTGAAGGGAAGTTTTGGTTGTCACCATTAATACCACTGAGATAAAGTGTTAGCAAAGTATGGTTCAAATTAATTTATGATATGATCAAGAGCTTTTCTCTTCCAAAAGATGAATTTTATTGTAAATAGTTTCTCAAAATATTTTTAACTGGATCACAAGCATGGGGAGAGAAAGTTTCTCAGCTGCTAAGAATTTCCCCACTGTTTACTTCTTTCACTTACAGTGGTATTGCATATAAGATTACAAAATGTAAGGTTTTATTTGTATCTATTACCCAAACCATTAAATGTCTTTAATTTCCTCATTGTCTTGGAGGTCCAGTGCACAAAGGGCTGATAGGGGAACCCTCCCTCTAACCAGTCAGCACTCTAACCCAGGATTGAGATTGTCCCATCAAGTAGTATGTGAAGTCAAATCTTTGTACTCTTCCAGACCAAACAATGAAATGGATTCATTCATTTAAAATTCTATAAATTCTGTAAGTGAAAAGATAGACAACTGTCAGCAGTTGCTTTTTAAAAAGATCACTATAATAAGTACTACATAGTACGATATTAATTTATAGCAGGAAATCATATCTTGTAAACTGTATATAAAACACTGTTTTATGGTGCAATCATTTGTCAAACTTTTGTCTGTTACATTGTTTTTAGAGTGTGCGCATTCTTCTCAGACCTAAGAACATCACTGTAAAATCTGCTGAAAACTGTTTATAGGTTTTATTTGCACAAGACTTAATTAGTTTGAAATTTTTGGAAGCTCCTATTGAACATGCCTAAACATCTGTAAACATGAAAAATCTTGGATTCATTAAAAGCAAACATTTCAGTATGATTTTTCCCAAAGGTAATCCATGTTCTATGTTGTTAATGTGTGTACGTAACTTTTCTGACTCTTATACTTCTTATCCTATTTTCTCTTCCATTTGTTTTGTTTTTGAAGAATAGCTCCTCTTTTTTTTTTTTTTTTTTTTTTTTTAATGTTCTAAATGACCAAAACACTTCATTGGTTTTTACCCTTCTGCCTAAAGCTTTGATATCCCTGCTTGATGTTCTGTGAATTCACTGTTTAATCTCTTAAGTAAAATAATAAACAGTCCTGGTGACATACAATCTATTGATTTAGAGGAAAGGCCCTGAAAAAGTATTGGAAACTAACTTTAGATATACTCTTAGCTATCATTTCGCATCGTGGGCTTCATGGGAAGAACATGTTGCATTTATTTTGTCTTTATTAAAAGACTACTAGCCACAAGTTACTCTGATTATAGTAACTGTTTTATCAACCTGCTTTGATCTTCTTTTAAAAATTAAATTTACATTCACAGTTCAAAACAGTAAGCTGTCTTTCAGAACTAATTTTTGAAGGATAAAAATATATGAAGGAAAAACATGGCCTGTGTAGGTTGCATTCCCTACACAGGACTTAACTAGTTGTATCACCTCAAGAGATTTTAGAGTTTGTGATCAAGGTCTGTATATTACCCCAAATTTTATTAAGAATTGTTTTCTAATTGGTTATAACATTTTTCAATTAATAATTTCAAAACAAATTGTTAATACAAACTGTATAAAATGAACATAATTTTCTTCACTTGTATTTTTGTTATTGAGCAAGTTTATCAAAATAAATTGTCTACTAAAGAAACTAAAAAGGCTTCTATTGCTTTGAAATAAGCTTTGATTTTAAGATTTTACTTCAGAAGTTGAATTCTTACAGAGGTTTTACCTATTCACACAGTGACAGTGCCGTGCCTCTTTGTTTTGTTTTAGCATCGGGCAGAGGGAAGGTCTCCATCTCTTTTTACACTCCTGCTCCCAGCTCCTTCCTTGGCAAGAGATGCCATTATTCTAGAGTGTAGATGAAGCCATATTTACCAATAAGAAGAGTCACTCAGCAGTAAAAAAAAAAAAAAAAAAAAAAAAAAAAAAAACCACATATACACATGTATGTGGCTTTCTCTTCTGCATCATATTTTTATGGACTGGGAGAGATCTACTGAGCCAAGGCCCTCAAAGCCAGCCATCTTGTGTTTCTTCCTCACACATAGACCTAAGCCATTCATCTTTGCTTCTGTTTCTACTTCACTGCAGGCCAAAGGATCTTAACTTCTAAGATTTTTAGATTGGGGTTGAAGGAGAGTACAGAGTCTCTAGACTCAACCATGTGCTCCATCACAGCTTTACTGCACCTTTCTCGAGGGGTCTTGGGATTAGCCCAGCTGAGTAATAGCTAATAATCAAATAAAGCACTGCATTTACTCTTTGCTGCTGTTTCTCCTTTATATGGCCTTTACAGGAGACTCATGGGGAGTATGAAGATAAAGACAAGATAGGATTTGGACATCCTTGAGTTCTGGATCATGAAGGCATCTTATCTTCTTAGGGTGGCCAGTCATCCCCATTTGCCTGAGACTGAGGGGTTCCCTGGGACATGAGACTTTCAGGCCTATAACTGGGAAAGTTCCATGCAAAAGGGATGAGCTGATCACCCTATCTTTATACCATCCAAATCTATCCTGATGTATAACACATGAGAGGTATTTGAAGAGTTCCGTAAATATTAATCAATAGATCAATTGGAAATTGTAATAGTAGACTTCCACTGAACTTATAAGATAGTGGGAGAAAACACTTTTCCTTCTTTTTGGTAATAATTTAGGAAAAAAACAGACTGGCTTTAAAAACAGTAACATGAAGGCACCTGACTGGCTAAGTCGGTAAAGCATACAATTCTTGATCTCAAGGTTGTGAGTTCAAGCCCCATGTTGGGCATAGAGCCTCCTTAAAAAACACAGCAACAAAAACCATAATAACATGAGTCCAAAAACACATTTTGACTTAGTCTTGCACTAACTTTGTTCTAACCACCGTATGAGAAGATTTTAGGAAAAATACCAAGACTAAAGGACTGGGTTCCTCTTATGCAAAGTCAACTCTTCTGGGTCACAGTTACCCAGCAACAAAGTAAAAGTAGGTATTTATAAATGGAATCAAAGATAGAAAGCATAATGCTGTATTACTTTTTTTTAGAGTTTTGGTTCTTTTCCCAGGAGGAGAAAACAATGGGATGGCATTTTCAAGCACATTCAAGTTTTCTACAATTCAGTCCCAGTTCCACTCACAGACTTATGACCACCCAAGATTAAATTTCAAGAAGAGATTTCTCATGAGACTCATAAGATTGTAGAGCTGGATGAAATCTAATAGAGCATATCCAGTGTTAACTTGTTCGAGATGAAAATGAAGGTCAAGGCCTCAGAAAAGTATACCGACTTTCCCAAAATCACACAACCAGCAGAGCCCTCAACCCAGGAGAAAATGCCTTTGACAAATAGTCATTGGGCAGTTGACCTAGGACAGCTGTTCTGGTCTACAGCCGTCTGAACCAGTCTTCCTTCAACTTCGATCTACTTCGATCCACCCGAATAACTTCTGCCAAAATAATCTTAACACGAAAGCATATCATTTCTTTTGAGTTCCTGTCATTCCTAATCTGCAGAATGCAGTCCCATCTTTGTTAACATAGCTTCATGATCTGGCTTTCGGTTTTGTTTCTTCCCCACCACTGTATCTTTTTTTTTTTTTTTTGTAGTTTTATTGTTTTATTAACACAAATACAATGTGCACATAAGCTGCTTGTCCATTCATTTTCTTCGCTGGCGCAGCCTGGCATTAGGATTGGTGACTCTAATGGACAGTTGGGCTGCTCTTTCCACAGTGGCTTTGTGGTTCTAGGAGGAGACAGTCTTACCACTGTATCTTTTTATCCTACGCAGACAAGCCAGCTATTCTCCATTCTTTCACTACACCTGCTCTTTGTCTTAGTTGTGGCTGCACTACCTCCTTCTCACAGTTTTCCCTAATACCTCTCATATTTGCAACATATTTAAGTTTTTTGTGCTTTCTCTCTTTGTTTATACCTCTGTAAAAGAACTTATTTGGGGCAAGTAGAGTGCCTGGATTCAAATCCTGCTTCCAAAATTCTAGCTGTGTGACCCTTGATAAATCACTTAGCCTCTGTGAGCCTTGGTTTTTTTCACCTATAGAATGGGGCTAATGTCGTAGGGTTACTGTCGGTTCAAATGAGAAAACAAGGAGAGCACCGGGCACATAGTAAGCGTTCAAATGTTAATTGCTGCTATTCTTATTTATAAATACTTGATCACTGGATTACAAACTCTTGAATGCAAGGAATGTGGCTTTCTCATTTTCCTTAGAGACCTGGCACAGTGATTTACATGTGAACTGAATTATCATAATTAAATTTGGGGCTAGGTTACAAAGAAAAATTATGAAACTGTATTTGAAAGACTTAATCTCCTGTCTGCCAGGATCATTTCAGTGAAATCCTTCGTAAAAGCAGAGGCTTTCCTAGATCAGCCTTTCATAAGTAAGTGTGGTTATTTTATTGGTAAGTATTTGACCGTGTAATACGCCAGTTTCTTTAGGATGTAAGACCTAAGACCATTACTACTCAAGACCCTTTGTGGACTCAAGACCCTTTACTACTGAATTCACAGTGCTCTCATGTGGACACTAATGCAAAAAGGACCAGGATGATGCAAGCACCCTGTTGATCCTGAGATAACTCTCTGGAGGCTTCTTTCAAGCTTTTGGGTCTCAGCTATCTAGAAGCCACAGATTTGGTATGTTTCACAAAGACTTGGTTCTGCCAAGATGGTTTTAATTATTTCTGCTAAAAGGAATAGACTCAAGGATTTGATCTCACTTTAAATGTAGTTGTCCCCAACTGGCCATTTTATGGCCTTTTAGTAAATACTGCCATTGTATTTGGTCATCATTAAATCAATCTCTATTATCTGTCAAGGCAAGTCACTAAAATAAATGCAGTCTGGCACTATTTTCATGTTGTTTAAATATTTAATTTACCTCCCTTAGACAATTCAAGTATTAAATAAAAAATTTTAAGTTTATTTATTTTGAGAGAAAGAGAGACTGGGGGAGGGGCAGAGAGAAGGGAAGAGAGAGAGAATCCCAAACAGGCTCCACACTGTCAGCGTGGACCCCAACATGGGGCTCAAACTCAAGAACCCTAAGATCATGACCTGAGTCAAAACCAAGAGTCAGATGCTTAACCAACTGGGTCATGCAGGCACCCTTCTTAAATAAATTTTTTTTAAAACCTCATTCTTTTACATCGCTTCAATCTCTATGGCAAAATGCAAATGCAGTTGAAGAACCAGAGAAAATCCTTTCTATTATGATAAATTGATGATAAATTGTTCTTGAGGAGAAAATAATCCATCCACTTATCTAAGAAAGCTTTTGACTACCTCATATTTTACTAATGTCATTAGTAGCAAAGTGAACTCGTATTGTGGTGTCACTCCCACTCATGCCACTCTAGCATTTCACCTCATTTTTACATCATCAGAAACATTTTCTTGTCTGAGATGCTGTTGTGGAGACGAAAGTTACCATAACCCTAAACTGGGGCAAAGGATTTTTTTTTTTTTTTGTACAGTAATACATTTGTAGAATTAAAAAAAAAAACTGTAAGAGATTTAAAGTCCCTCCTCAACCCACCTTCCAGAGATTATCACTGTTAACAGTTTATTAGGTATTCCTGCAGATATTTTGCTATAGTTACAATATATGTATATCATGTGTGTCTATACGCATGTTGTATACATGTGTGTCATGGGTATGTCCTGTTCAGTTGTTTTAAGAAAAACAAGATCATATTATACATACCTGTCACTACTTTTTTTAACTTATGGTGGACATCTTTGTTCAGTAAATATAAATCTTATGCATTTTTAGTGGCTGTATTGTGTGTGTGTGTGTGTGTGTGTGTTGATTTACTTCCTCCCTTTTTGATGTTCATTGTTGTTTCCAAGTTTTTTGCTATTACAAATAATGCTGCTATGAACTCAGGTCTTAGGTAACAGAAACTTCCCAAATATCATGATAACTAACATTCTAACTGAAGCATATCAACTACTGTATTAAGGCAGTTCATAAATTTTTAAATATTGTGTTTAAGAGATAATGGCATTCAATTAAGAGTTTGGAGAAAGAAACTAACATTAAATTCATGCTATTTTTTTTTAAGTTTATTTATTTAGTTTTGAGAAAGCACAAATGGGGTAGGGGCAGAGAGAAAGGAAAAGAGACTCCCAAGCAGGCTGCACACTGTTGGTATGGAGCCTGATGTGGGACCTGAACCCTCAACCTGTACGATCATGGCCTGAGCCAAAGTCATATGCTTAACCAACTAAGCCACCCAGGTGCTCCCATGCTATGTGTTTTTCCATATGTCCTCTTAATCATCCTCCTAAGGTAAAGTAGAAGTGGTATTTTATAGACCAGAAAACCATGGATCAATTTACCCAAGGTGAACAATTTATCCAAGGTTCAGTAACTAGTTACTATTGAATCTGGGTTTCAAACCTAGGCTCTCTGACTTCAAATCGAGGACTACCTCTGCTGTCCTGGCTAGTGTAAGGGAAATAAAAATAGCTTGTCCCAGTTGCATGATTTCTTGGCTCAGACATGAACAGCTGAATCTATGGTTTGCTTCTTCTGGATGAGGAATGCAAACAACCATAAAAGGTAGTCCTGCTTAGAAACAACCTATAAATGTTATATGTTTTGTTGAGGGGAAAAGTATGTAAGTTATTATAAAGTTGTGTTTAATCTTCCATCATTCCCCTCTCATTGTCAGACTTTCTGCAATCTTGCTACGTGGTAACTTCACTGATTGGTGAACTAGATGACGTCACCCCTTGATTTTACTGTTTCCCTTTTGGGAATTGTGTACCCAGGAAAATTTTCCCACACAGGCTATATCTTGTCCCCTCTGTAGCACTTAAAAGAACACCAATTAACTAGATCCCTGCTACCTTGTTGATAGGAAATCTACTGGCTATTGGTTTACCCTCGGGTCATTCACGGGTTCATGACCCAAATATTAAGAAGTCCCCTCTAACACGTTGGGATGAGCACTAGGTGTTGTATGTAAGTGATGAACCATGGGAATGTACCCCCAAAATCAAGAGCACACAGTACACACTGTATGCTAACCAATTTGACAATAAATTATATTAAAAAAATTTTTTTTAATTTAAATTTTTAAGAAAAGAAGCCCCCTCTAGTCATTTGTCATCTTTCTACACTTATTACTAGTGAGACATCAACTATTCCAGCCTGAATGGTGCAGTAGTTCGTGTCCATCCCACACTCGGGCCATGGCGAAGTTTGGTGAGCTGGGAACACTTTCTCCCTGGACTGAGGACGCATTTCCTCTTAGACCTTGGCATCTCAAAGTGTTGCTACCAAACAGTAGGTCTCTAACTCCCTCTGATTTTCAGATACCTGATTTCTTGACCTCTGTCTCTGTCAGTAACAATGACCTTTCAGTATTGGGTTTTGCTTCTTGTAAAATGTTGAAAAATCTATGTATCCTGGAGCAATGGGAATGGTGAGGGTATTAAACTACATGTCTTGGGCCTTCATGTCTTCCCAAATGGTGTCTCAAAGCTAGCCAGCCCCTTCTACCCAGGATTTCCAGTAGGGTGGGCACAAGGACCCTCACCTCTTGTTCACAGACTAGCTATTGGTTGGTTGCTTTCGGCCTTTTCTGACCTCCTTACCTCTCTCTGATCTCCCTCCTCTCCTGCCTTGTTGGGTGTCGACAAAATGCCCTTCCAAATGCCACGCTACTCTCAACCCATGACTACTCTGCCCACAGTAACAGGTAGGTAAACAATGTCAATTTGGGGGGGATTTTTTGTTTCCCATCTGGCCTAAAGGAACCACTAGTAGTGTCAACATTGGAAGAGGTACTCTGCTGTATGATGGTTACCACAAGTAGCACATGCTCTAAATTATAAAATCAAAGGTTCATAAAGTGAAGATAGTGATTTGAGAAATTACTTAGATGAACTAAGTAGAGATCTCCTAGCCTTTTACAAGCTGGTAGACATTGGGTACATCACTTCTCTCTTGACTTCCATAAAAGGAGTTGAGTTGAAGAGGTCCCCAACTAAGGGTCAAGGGCTGGTTACATCACAATCACCTGGGACCATTGTTAAAGATTCCTGTTCCCACACTCTACCACAGTTCTGTACCAGTCTCCCAAATGCGAATGTATGTATGTTTTCTTAGCAAACAACCCATGGGCACCTGGGTTTGGGAACCACTGCAGTGGATGATATCTTATGACACTGAGAGGTCACTGAGCCCGCAGCTGTATTAGCCAGGTTTGGATGAGGACACACCTGGTGGGGGTGAAGGAATGCCAGGCCTCTCTCAGGGTGTGTGCTGGGGAGACCCCAGAGAATCTGAGGAGTAGAGACAGTTACCACCTTTCACGCCTGACCTAGCGCCTTGCAGGCTCTCTGCTATCTGTCTTCAGTTCCTACCACAGGATGTAACCTGGGCTCTGTACTGGTCTAAACTAGAAATAGAAAAGAAGTCCAAACCCTGCTTCCAGGCTTTTGTAAAGGTGGAGAAAAGCAGAGTGCCTGGGGAGAGGTTGTTATCAACGACAAAGTGGTAATGTCCTCCCTGGGGTGAGGGCAGGTTTTTTGGTTTTTGGTTGTTGGGTTTTTCTTCCCCCCTGTCCCTGCCTCAGGCTAAAGTGGTGCAGTCTGTTACCTTGGAGACCAGCTAACACTTCCTGGCAGGGCGAGCTTCACTGTGGAGTCGCTTGGAGGAGCTTAGAGGAAGTGGGAGCCAGGAAAAGCAGAGACCTCTCCTCTCCCAGAGATGGAGAAATAAATGAAGAAATGCAGGTGAGGGTGAGTGTCACAGGGTTGGCAGGGTGGCAAGAGAGGGTGAGGCACATTCAGACGCTAAGCTCAGAACCGAGTGAGAAAGCTTTAGGGAGCCTGGGCCCTTAGGCCTCCACTCCCTACAAACCAGGCACTGTTCCAGGTGCTGGAGGTGCAACAGTGGACAAGGAAGGAGTCCGGCTGCTTGGGAGAAGGACGGTGACAACTTGGTATGAGGCAGCCCCAGGCGGGTGGCAATGGGAGGAAATGATTTCCTTCCTGGGGCCTGGAAGGCAGCAAATGGGGTTCAGGAAAGACTTGCTGGGTTTTCTTGTCGAACAAAAAGGGCAAAGGGCGTTTCTAGAAGTAGATCCAACTGGAGCTAAGAAGGGTATGCAACAGCAAGGTGTATGTAAGTAGGGGTTGCCAGGGGCCATAGAAGGGTAAGAGATGATGTGAAGAGGTAAGAACAGGTCCTGAGGGAAAGTAAACCTTGCAAAGAAGGTTCAGCTTGATTATCCACAGGCGCCACGGCAGTTTCTGAACAGGTGAACAACTGCACGTCGGAAAAATCATTCTGTCAGTAGAATGTAAAATGCATTGGATGGGGGCAAGACTTCAGTTATTTGGCCATTCAAAATACAAACCCTGGGGATGGTTTCTTCTGGATGTTTAGGAGAATCCAGCTATTAGCAAACCGGGAAGTTAGGGGGAGCTTTTCTTTTATCCGCTCACCAGAGCTATCTCCTTTTGCCCACAACGCCATCTTTTTTTTTTTTTTTTTTTAATTTTTTTTTTTTTTCAACGTTTATTTATGTTTGGGACAGAGAGAGACAGAGCATGAACGGGGGAGGGGCAGAGAGAGAGGGAGACACAGAATCGGAAACAGGCTCCAGGCTCTGAGCTGTCAGCACAGAGCCCGACGCGGGGCTCGAACTCACGGACCGCGAGATCGTGACCTGGCTGAAGTCGGACGCTTAACCGACTGCGCCACCCAGGCGCCCCATGCCATCTTTTTTTTTTTTTTTTACGTTTATTTATTTTTGGGACAGAGAGAGACAGAGCATGAACGGGGGAGGGGCAGAGAGAGAGGGAGACACAGAATCGGAAGCAGGCTCCAGGCTCTGAGCCATCAGCCCAGAGCCTGACGCGGGGCTCGAACTCACGGACCGCGAGATGGTGATCCGAGCCGAAGTCGGACGCTTAACCGACTGAGCCACCCAGGCGCCCCACAACGCCATCTTCTAAGGGCCAGCTTCCATATTCTCTTCCCCACCTGAGCCCGGTCCCCCAGGGTAATGTGACCCACCTTTGTCTGAACTCTGGACCTGCCCTGAGTACATTTAGTCAAATGTTTTTTTTGAGCAGCTACTATGTTCTAGGCACTGATTAGGTGAAAGTCTAATAGAAATGAATGTAACTAAGTCCCTGCCCTCGTGGATCTTTTAGTGGGTTGATGGGCGGGAGCGAACAGTAATAAGCAAATTTGGAGCTTGTCAGATTATAAAACAAAACGGGCTCTGGAGAAAACAAGGCAGGGTGGAGGGGGTACTCTTTGAGATGGGCTAATCAAAAGAGCCCATTTGAAAAGGGTTTCATTTGAGCAAAGACCTGAGGGTAAGGGCTGTGTCCAGTTCTCTCTGCCTCCCCAGTACCAGCTCTTTCTGGCATCCCCGCAAACACCCTAAAAACATTCGTGGTATGAATGATCACTTTATGCTGAAGTGCTTGAAGAAGGAGCATGTTATTCTGATGCTGTTCTACATTTCTATAGTACTCTGTATTTACAAAGCTCTCTGATATTCTCAATTTCCTTTGACCCCTTGACAATTGAATTGAAGCAGACCAAGCAGTTAACAGTAACCCCATTCCATTCAGCAGATTGAAGAAACCCAAGTTCTGGTGCTTTCTGAAACACCACACCCTCCTCCATCAGTGACCACATCGATCGCCCTAGAATCCCATCCTCAAGTAGGCCTCTGAGTTCATGATTGTTAATCATTCACTGAAAAGAAGGAACCGGAGCACTGTGGGGCATCCAGTGTTCGCAAGGCATTTCTATTTCAACAGTCCCTGCCACTGGTCTCTCAGCCAGGCGTACTGAAGGAAAGCCAGTTGTTTTTTAAACATTTTCTAGCATTAACACTGCCACATTATCTTGGTGCTTCCCAGATGACAAAGCATCCTCTCAATAAAAGATTAAAAACCCAAGAGAGAAAAGCAAGTTGCCGAACCATCATTAGGCTATTTTATTTAATGATTTCATAAGAACACACGCTTTTATTTTTCAAGCTGCAACTCCATTTGGAGTTTCTCACTTGCTGTGTCTTGGCCAATGTTTTTTTGGTTGCAAGTAACAGACACCTAAATGAGCTAGCTTCAGCAGAAATATTGGGAATTATAAGGAACGGGGTTTTTCATGGAAGCCAAGAGCAGAAGGTGAAGGCAGCTGTCACAGGTGCCTGGGATTACCATTTAGAAGTTCCAGAACCAAGGCAGTTTCTTGACCTCCTCCTCTCCCTTCACCTCCCCTCCCCCAAATATTTATTGCTAGCCAGTCCCTACTCTCATGTAACTTACAGTCTAATGGGAGAGAGACACCACAATTTTAAAAAATCACACCAATGGATGTATCGTTCTAAATTAAAATTAAAGTATTCCAAAAGAAAGCACAGATCTATGAAAGTTTAGATAACACAAAGAAACTGGAAATAAAGTGGGAAGGTGAAGACTTCCCAGAGGAATTGACACTTATGCTGCAATACCAAGAATGAGTGGGGAAGGTGAGGAGGAGGTGGAATGCTCCAGAGCAAAGACAGCACATGAAAAGGCCCTGGGGTTAAAGGAAATGTATACCATTCTAGGAACTGAAGGGAGGAGTTGTGGAGCACAGAAGGGGGGCAGGGAGCAGGAATAAAGTGGGAAAGCTGGAGAGGTACAGGTGGACAGCAGCCAGATCATGCAAGACTTCAAATGCCATCTTGAGGACCTTCACCCTAGAAATGAAGGGAAGCCTTAGGGAGAAGAGGGCGTATGACATTCGATTTGTGTTTTTAAAAGCTCACTCTGACTGCAGTGAGAACAGACAGGATGGGGGTCTGGAGGGGGCGTCTGAGGGGATGTAGGGAGGCCAGTGAGGGTCTACTGCAGTTGTCTGTGGCAGAGATGACAGTGACCTGGATACCGAATGTCACTGGAGACAGATAAGTGGAGAGATTTGAGAGAAGGAAAGTTAACAAGATTAGGTGATGGATTGGATATGGGGAATGAGGTGTCAGGAGAAATTCCTAGGTTTCTGACCCATGTGAATAGATGGAGAGTGGCTGTGTTCTCTCAGCTGGAGAACAATGAAAAGACAACTGGTCTGTAGGGAATAAATGAATTCAGTCTTGGACACGTTGAGTTTGAGGTACTTCAGGAGGAAATATCCAGTGTCGATGAATACACGGGTCTGCAGTTAGAGTGGGAGGTCTGGATTTTTGACATACATTTTGGGAGTCATTGATGTATGTAGGTGGTAGTTGAAGCCACGGGCAAGGAAGGGTAAGACCACCTTGGAAAAGCAGATAGAGAGAGAAGGGAAGAGAGTGCACAATTTAGCCTCAAGGAACACCGACCTAAACCACTTTAACTGCTCAGGTAGAGGAGAGCGAGCCCCGAAGGGAGACCAGGAAGGAGCCGGCAGAGAAGGAAGAAGGCAGGAGAAAATAGCCCTGGGAAAACCACGACCACTCACTACTCTTGATCTGAAGACAGGCTTTTCCTGCTTCTAAATGTACATGGTGGCCCCATAGCTCGTAATTCCGAATTCCCAGGGAGGATCTGATGGATCCATCTTGTTCCTGTCCACTGCTGACTTGCTGATCAGCTGTGAAGAGAAAGCTGCAGGGTCACCTCTTTGAGTGT
Organism: Lynx canadensis; assembly: GCF_007474595.2. NCBI lineage: Eukaryota > Metazoa > Chordata > Mammalia > Carnivora > Felidae > Lynx > Lynx canadensis. The sequence goes on from NC_044318.1 coordinate 17,561,541, forward strand.
AGATGGAGTTCGCAAAGAAAAGAACTCAGTCTCATCTCAGTATTTGCCCCTCATCTCTCTCTTCTTAAAGTCCTTATGGTCACTCATTGCCCTCTCCACCCAGTTCAGCCCTCACCATGCTCTTTACATGGCCACTGAGGACCTTAGCTATCCAAAAATAGATCCCTTGCCTGATTAGTCTCCATCATATCATCCTGTTCACATCCTTCCTAGCACTTGCCACAATTCCTGTATACTCTAATTTAAAAAAAAAAAAATCTTAATGTTTACTTTTGAGAGACAGAGACAGAGCATGAGCAGGGAAGGGGCAGAGAGAGAGAGGGAGACATAGATTCTGAAACAGGTTCCAGGTTCCGAGATGTCAGCACAGAGCCTGACGTGGGGCTTGAATTCACGAATCGCGAGATCATGACCTAAGCCAAGTCGGAAGCTTAACTGACTGAGCCACCCAGGTGCCCCGTCTATATTTAATTTTTTAACATCTGTCTCCCCCTCTAGAATGTAAGCTCTCTGAGGCAAAGACAGATATCTAGCTCAGTGGTTCTCAACTGGGGACAACTGTGCTCCTCCATGAGACGTTAGGCCATGCCTAGAGACTTTTTTTTTTTAAGTTTATTTACTTTTTGAGAGACAGCATGAGCAGGGTAGGAACAGAGGTGGGGTGGGGGGTGGGAAAAGAGGATCCAAAGCAGGCTCCGCACTGAGAGCGGACAGCCCAGATGCAGGGCTCAAACTCATGAACTGTGAAATCATGACCTGAGCCAAAGTTGGATGCTCAACCACTGAGCCACTCAGGCACCCCTTGGGACATTTTTTTTTAAGTTTTATTTATTGAAGTAATCTCTACACCCAACATGGGGCTCGAACTCATGACCCTGAGATCAAGAGTCACATGCCCCTCCAACAGAGTCAGCCAGGCGCTCCATAGAGACATTTTGGTTGTCACAGTTCGGGAGGCAAGAATGCTTTTGGCATCTAGTGGGTCGAGGCTTAGCAGCATCCCACAGCCTCACAACCAAGAATGACCCTGTCCAAAATGTCAACAGTGCTAAAGTTGAGAAGCCGCTGTTACCTTGTTCACCATATCCTCAGCACCTAGCACACAAAGCCTGATACCTAGGAGGTGTTCAATAAGCACTTATTAAATGGATGAATGACAGGAGAATTGAGTTGACTATAGACACCCCAAGGCTGTTATCTCTATGCTGCATTTATCTTTCTCTTTTCTGGTATTCTGTTTTCTCTCTAGGAAAATAAGTGTTGGGTGTTTTTATAATGGCTACAGATACTAGTCATGTCTTCCATGGTCAAGATGATAAGTTTCTGGAAAACCACTGGTAAGGATCTTTGATTTTTTCAAATGAAAACAATAGTAACAACATTTTGTTCAAGACAGTCGATGGGGGAATACTTGTCTCGAAGCAAGACTGGATAAATGGTCATGGCATCATCTTATGCCCAAGGGCTTCAGTTTTCTCACTACCAGAACCATAGAATAAAATGTCTTATGAACCTGGAGCCCACCTCTTATCAGGACTCTGCAGGAACCCTTCCCATTTACCATAGGGAAATAAAAATGTCTCTGGAGAACCTGACAATGTGGAGTCAATGTCTAGTGCTGGGACATTGATCAATCGCTCACTGTGTGTTTTGTAGTGTAAGGAGAAACAATGACAGAGATTCAAAGAAGCACTTGGACCAGAAGGATATCCATGGACTCGGCCAAAATCCAGACAATGGACTACTGGTTACACATGTTAACCAGACACAGGATTTACTGGTAAAAACCATAGTGCTTTAAGTGAGTCACAGTGCTTACAAGTCATAGTCAGGGAATGCAGAATGTGTTATTTCTTTCTTCACATATGATCTTGGGGTTAAAAAGATTAGTTAAGCATTCATCTCTAATCCTCTGCCTTTATTTATTTGTTTGTTTGTTTATTTATTTATGAGAGTGCAAGTGGGGGGAGGGAGGGGTAAAGGAAAGGGGGAGAGAGAGAGAGAGAGAAAGAGAGAGAGAGAGAGAGAGAGAGAGAGATTCTCAAGCAGGCTCCACACCCAGCATGGAGCCCAATGCAGGGCTCGATCCTGCAACCCTGAGATCATGATCTGAACCAAAAGCAAGAGACAGATGCTTAACCATCTAACCCATCCTCTGCCTTTAGAAATGACAGGCATATCTATGCTTTTATGCAAATTCTATAGCCTTTTTGGCCATATCATTAAATATTCAGGAGTATATGAAGATTGTCTATATTATCAAAGCCTGAAGACTAAGGAATGTAATTCTAAAATTCCCCTTTCTAAGATTTGTCTTTCTGTGAGGATTCCCTAAAACCTAGATCCAAAAATCCATTTCAGAAGTGCTATCAGAGCAAGAGCATTATGGCAGGAGAATTAACTTCTAGAATAACCAGAACTGTGGTTTTAGACTGACTTTTAGGTTTTAGTTCATGTCAATGAACTATTTTCCCACAATGGTGGCTAGAGTGTCTAGAACTCAGAATTCACTCTACTACAGAAACTATTGTGATCAGGAGTTGTTAGGTACAAGCCTGGCCTATAATCATCGACCTCATCTACACAAGAGTTTAAAGATGATACCTTTGAAACGATAATCAGTCCAAAAACAATACAGTTTTAAGGCTGGCAATTAAACAATCAGGAAAATGGTCCTATTTTACTTTTCTCAAGTATTGTCACTAATAGGAAAGCAATTTTAATGAAAAGAATATGAGGAAATGTCAGTAGAGTCTTGAGATTCTGGGGGATTCTTTCAATGACTTCAGATGTTGATAATATGGGTCTTTGCTTCATCTAATTTCATGTCAAATACATGACTTCCCAGGTGTACAAGGGCCACTCATACAATCATCAGCCACAGCTGGGACCTCCTATACCTCACAAATGAATAGCAGTGGGAAAGATGGAAAGGATCACCCCAACGTAAAGAGCTTACGACTCTCTATGTAAAGCACATACCTTATTATATGATCAGTATGCCCTACCATCAAAATCTATAATGTCTGTGTTAATGGTGGACCTTCAAATATTAATGATACAAAATCCATGCCCCAAAACATGATATTTTATTTCAAATTCAAGTGAAATGGAAGAAAGGTGAATTCTCAATCCACCATGCACGGAGTCCTCAACCAGGGAGTCAAGTTGAGTCCTGAAAGATGAAGAGAGTGACATCTAGTGTTCATACTATGTAAAGCAGGGTTTCCCTAAATGTGAGATGGAGGGGACCATGATTTTAGTTGATGCTGTTCAAGGGCAGGACTTAATTAGCATAAAATCACACGAGAAATTTACCTTTTGATCAGTTCTCCCTCAATCCTTTATTAGAATAGTCACAGTTTGGAGCTAACTTGAGCTTGGGTTTGCATCTCAGCTGTGCCACATACCAGCTTGTGTGACTTTGGGAAAACTATTTAAATTCTCTGTGCCTCAGTTTTCTTTCTTTTTAATTTTTTAAAAAAATGTTTACTTATTTTTGAGAGAGAGAGATAGAGCATGAGCAGGGGAGGGGCAGAGAGAGAGGGAGACACATAATCTGAAGCAGGCTCCAGGCCCTGAGCTGTCAGCAACGAGCTAGACGCGGGGCTTGAACCCAGGAACCATGAGATCATGACCTGAGTTGAAGTTGGACACTCAACCGACTGAGCCATCCAGGTGCCCCATGTGCCTCAGTTTTCTTGTCAGTAAAATGGGGTAATGACAGTAACACCTTTGTAGAATTAAATGAGTTAATGTGTGAACCGTGCTTGACACATAATAAGTGCTATTCAAGTGTTTGCTCTTAGTGTTGTTCACACTTCTTTAACACTTGCTAATTTCTTTTCTTTTCTTTCTTTCTTTCTTTCTTTCTTTCTTTCTTTCTTTCTTTCTTTCTTTTTTCTTCTTTCTTTTGCTAATTTCCTTTAGAAACAGGGCAGTGAGCAGGCTTCAGGCACAGAACTGAGGGCATACAATGCTATCTAGCTGGAATATAATAACATTTCATTTTCATTGAGGGGGGAAATAAGGATCATTGTTCAGATCTGGTTTGGGTTTTTTTTTTTTTTAAAGGTTGTTGTTTTTTAAGTTTTATTTATTTATTTTGAAAGAGAGCATGGGAGGAGCACAAGTGGGCGAGGGAGGGGCAGGGAGAGGGAGAGAGAATCCCAAGCAGGCTCCACACTGAGCCTGATGCATGACTGTGAAATCATGACTTGAGCCGAAATCAGGAGTCAGACTTTTAACAGACTGAGCCACCCGGGTGCCCCATTGTCGAGATCTGTTAATGCAGCAACATGCACAGCTGGGTGCTGCCGTAGCTTCACATTCCTGTGTCCCAGGTGAGAAAAGAGCCGCACCCACTGGGCCAGCATCACAAAGCAAGTGGATGGAGAACCCCACATACTGCACTCTCTCCTCTCCTGCTCTTCTTTAGACTTTCCTCTTCCTGTGTCTTCCACCCTGCCTAGTGGAGCTCAATCAGCTATCCACAGAATTTTCAACCTCCTGTCCTCCACCTCATCCAGTACAATGAAAGCCCTGACAAATACAACCCAATAACTTAAGGTTCAAGCAAGTGCCCGGGAGATGGGCGCAGCCATTTTTGAATGTAGATGGGGGTCTTGGTGGGATAAACAGTGTGTAGACCTACTCCCCAGTCATCAGATGCTGCATGGCAGTTTCTGTCATAGTGGGACTGAGCCGGCCTCCCTTATGATGCTGTTCCACACCCTGAGTGAGTCATGACCAATTCTGGCAACATTTACATCCTAGGTGTATCACACAAACAACAGTGATCGCACTGGAAGCCCGGCCTGAACCAGGCCTTGCACACCTACCCAGCCCCTACTCGTGTCATGTTACACCGACCACAGTGGCCACCTTTCTGCTCTTCAAACACTCTGACTCCTTCCCCGCTCCATGCCTCTGCCCAGAATGTGTGTTCCCTAGCCATGCACAGGGCAGGTTCCTTCTTGACCTCCAGGTGATGGCTCACAGAGGCCTCCTCTGATCCCCACCCCAGCTGAAGTGACCTCCCCATCTCTACCCTACTCACTGTATATCACATTCCCCTGCTCCATTTTCTCACTAGAACTATTCCTTTTTGAAATTATGTACATAGATTTCATTTCTTCTCTTCTGTCCCCCTGCCCACTCTAGAATGTAAGCTCCAAGAAGGCAAGAACATTTCTGTCTTGTTCACACTGTAGCCCTACCACCACTGACCACGCCTAGTGCATAGAAGAGCTCAGGAACACCCACCGGGAAGAGGAAGAAATGCCAACCTCCAGGAGAGGCTGATCAAGGCCAAATGGGCTCAGAGCCTCTGGTCAGTTTTCTCTACCTTCTGGTTCCTGGAAAGCATCACCAGTGTTGAATGCTTGCCATGAATAACTTCGGTTCCACCACCAAGGCCACCACCCAAATCCTGAGCTTAGGACTATGTAACTATGTCACTAGGTATAAGCAAGGGGTAGAGTCCTTTTCATGGCCAGACTCCTACAATAGTGGGGAAATTCTATATTTAAAACTTACCTGCTGCTCCTGTCTTCTCTGGACTAGACAGGATAAATCCATTCCCTCCCATCAGCCAACAAATGTTTGTTGAGGACCCTTCAGACTGATAGAAGGCAAAATTCATACACCTGGGAAGATACAGAAAATCCAAATGTAGAAATAAGCAAAGACCACCCATATGAGAACAGAGGCAATTTATTTAGAGCTTGCTCTAGCAAGGGAGTCAGCCACCTTCACTTGTGTTTGGCAGAGACTCAAACGCAGGGAGCCGGAAAGCTTTATGGTGAAAAAGGGGAAAGCTTCATGTGTGCCCTGAAGGAAGGTGTTCGCTTAAGGAATTTGGAGGCGGGCATCTCATAGGATTGGTTTTGAGGGCATATTCGGCCTTCTCTGGTGGGTGCTGAGCTGGATGTGAGATAAAAAATAGGAAAGCTGGCAGTCATTGACCAAGTCCTGACCCTTCTGGACCAGTGGCTACAATTGTGGTTTGGCTTCATGGACTGGTGGCTACAGAGGTCGTGGGTCGGAGTTGTATTGTCATATATGGTCTAGCCACCGTCTGTCTGTATATTCAGTCTCTCTTGAGGCAGCATGTGGTGAGTGACCCTTGAATTGTACCCACATAGTGGGGATGAGGTGACGGATGAGAATGGGGATTCCCAGAGCAACTGGCTTAGGACACAGGCCTCCTTATTCCTCAGTTCCCTCGGCAAGGTGAGTTCTCAAACAGACTGCGTTCAGAGTTGGCAACCCTTGGGCATCCGGGTGGAGGGAACCTAGGGCATCCTCAGCCTTGCCATCTCTCTCCCCAGTTTTCTGTTTGACTCTGGCTCTGTCTCACAGAGGCTACAGGGAGACAAGACCCAACCTTCAGCTTGGGAGGACCCGGAAGACTGGCTTTCCACACACAGTTTACAGTTTGAGAGGCTCACCTTGGCTGACCTGATTAGCCAGGGCACCACAGTACTGTAAGTCTAGCTCCACTCCCTTCACCCCCAAGCCTGTAATGACACACCCCGCCCCCGGGCCTGAGAGACCCTTTCATGAGACTTTGCTTCTTCAGGGAGGAGGGCAGCGATGTCATGAGGAAAGTGCACTTCTCCACCCAGATGATCCACCAATTTGAATCAAAGCTTTCTGGGTAAGTATGTTTTTCAGTATCTTCTCAAAAACCCCAGAGCTCAAGAATTTCCTCATTTCAGCAGCCTGAAAGTAACTTTGTTCAGACAAAAATCTCTGGGTTCTTGACCGGGCCTCTCCCACTTCCGGCCCTGATTGCCTCTTTCCTCAAATGAAGAGATTGGACCGTACCAATTTTTCTCAGCCTTTTAAAACCCATGAGCCCTTTGGACACATGGATGGTTCAGTTGGTTGGGCGTCCAACTCTTGATATCAGCACAGGTTATGATCTCACAGTTCATGAAATGGAGCCCCACATCAGGCTCTGTGCTGAGTGTGGAGCTTGCTTGGAATTCTCTCTCCCTCTTCCTGCCCCTCCCCTGCTTACACTCTCTCCCTCAAAATAAATAGATGAAAAAAAAAAGGGGGGGGTGGAAATCAGTGGAAAGAATGGATTATTTAGTAAACTGTTTTGGATAGTCAACTTATCATTTAGAAAAGAAGAAATGAATTGATGCACCAAAATAAGATGGCAAATGAATATAAAAATTAAAATCACTGAAGTCAAAAAAAAAAAAAAAAGGAAAATATTCAAGTTGACTGTGTGGTCTTAGAAATAGAAGACTTTTCTGTCTATATATGCAAAGTCAGACTCTATTAATAAAAAGACCAGGATTGTATTTTAAAGGTATACAATAGCCTTTGTAAAATACACAAGAAAGGGTAATATTCTATATAATGAGGCCTAACTAATCAATATGAAACGAAACACCAAAATTGAAAAATGGACAAAGAAGATGAATAAACAATTCATAGAAGATGGCATACAAAACACTGAAAGTATATTCTTTTATTTTTATAATAAAAAAAAATTTTTTTAATGCTTATTTACTTTTGAGAGAGAGAGAGAGAGCACACAAGTGGGGGAGGGCCAGAGAGAGAGAGGGAGACACAGAATCTGAAGCAGGCTCCAGGCTCCCAGCTGTCGGCACAGAGCCAGACAAGGGGCTCGAAATCACGAGCTATGAGATCATGACCTGAGCCAAAGTCAGACGCTTAACCGACTGAGCCACCCAGGTGCCCCTAAAAGTATATATATTTTAGTGTTCACTCTTTCTAGTAATCAAAGAAATGCAGTATGCATGCTTTTTCTCTCCTTCTCTCAAAATAAATAAATAAACATTTAAAAATAAAATAAAATCCATGGGCCCTTGAGGTGAGCACATAAAACCTTACACCTTCATTTGATGTGAAATAGTTAAGAGTGACCACTTTTTCAATGACAGACTGAGTTTATACTTTTGCAAATTGCATGTCAAAACCAGATTTTCATAGTACATGTATACATTCCATCCCTGCTATAGCAATCTATGATCCATGATTACTGTTTGCATAAGGTTTCCTAAAAGGCTATAATAATAACAAATACCCATCATTTATTAACGTGTCAGGAATTCTGCTGAGGGCTACATGTATTATCTTATTTAAACCTCACAACAACTGGAAACATAGTGTCACTCTCAAGTCAGTTATCCAAAATTCAGTTGCTAACTGACCAATTTTCCAGATTTATCAAAACATTTTAACTTTTATAACAATGTATATTGGATATGAAAGTTTAAACAGGTTTTTAAAGAATTCTGCAATATTTTGGCTGATTTTCTTTATGTTCATTTATTTATTTGCGAGAGAGGGAGTATGAGTGGGGGAGGGGTGGAGAGAGGGAGCCAGAGAATCCGAAGCAGACTCTGAGCATCCACACAGAGCCCAATGCGGGGCCCAAAACACACAAACCGTGAGAATCTTGAGATCATGACCTGAGCTGAAGTCGGAGGCTTCACCGACTGAGACACACAGGCACCCCTTGGCTGATTGGTTTTAATTGTGAATCGAGCATGTTAAGGAATGTTCAAGCCTCTTCGGTTAATTCAAATAGATTTTCAGGGAATCAATTGGATTTTCAGCAAGTTGACTTCTGGCAAGTTGACTTGGGTGGAGTCCTGGTATTATCTTCTTGTTGGAGATGATGAAGCTTAGGTTCAGAGAGGTTACCACACCTGTTGAAGGTCACACAGCTAGTAAACGGCAGAGCTGAATCTCAAGGACCAGCCTGTCCCATTATGAAGTTCATGCTCCAAGCTCTATTTGTACCTTAAAACTCTCCCCACCACCCACTGCCCCATGATTTCACATCAAAGGTCTTGCTTGCCCTTCAGTAGGCTCCCTAATCCCACGAGTTCTCAATGAGGGCAACAGTTACATTCAAGTGATGAGTCCTTAACTGGAGCACCTGTTACATGCTGTCTCCATCCAGCCATTGGAATGGTTTGCAATAAGGCACGTTCAAGAAGTTCCCCCAGCTACCTTTTGGAAACTAAGTCTTTTTCTGTTAATCAGTCCACTGAGAACATGCTGCTGAAATGCCCCCATTGGGCATTATGATCCTCTCCAGGTGACTGGGAAGTCCCACCTGAGGAGACACAGATTTGAGAAGAGCAAGCAAGACATTACCCCAAAATCCCATCCACACCTTCTTCCCATGCATGTTAAGTGGCTGTTGCTCACTGATGAAGGTGACCTTGGGTGATGAGTCTTTCTGATGTTTTGGCAGAGCTATTGAACTCTATCAACAGAGAATCCAGTGGCTCACAGAAAGCAGCAGGAAGGTAAGAGACAAGGATCTCATTCTCCTCCCCCTTTTTCCTCGGTCCATCTGTATTTGTCACAGTCCTTTCAGCTGCAAATGATAGACCTCCAACTTAAACTGGCTTAAACTAAAAAAAGGAATTTCTCGACCTACATAAATGAAAAACCCAAACACAGCTGTATCCATGGGCTCAGATGATGTCATCTCTTTGTCACTGAGCTCTGCTTTCCTCTGGGTTTTATTCTTAGGAAGGCTCTCCCCAGCTTGGAAAAGTGGTCACCAGCAGCTCTAGGCTTACATGACACCAGCTGAAGTGACACTCTGAAAGGGTCCTCACCTTCCTTTCCCACTGTGCCCTCCCAAGTCCTGGAATTGACTCTCTTCGGGCTAATTTAGACCATAGCCAGTTTAGATCACCATAGCCAAGGAGTGAGATATACTAACAGGTAGATCTGGAACTAGGGGGTGGGGGACATGCAGGGAGACTGGGTACATACCCCCAAATCTCATAGACTGAGAAAGGGGGATAGATGGTTGCACGTGGAAACCCAGGGTGCTGTTACCAGAACAGAAAATGGATCCTGGGCAGGTGAAAACAACAGATGTTCCCCTAAGCCATTTAATCTCAGACCCACAGTGAAAGTCATGACTAAGGCTGATCATCTGGACATAACTTCTCTGAGAAGTTTGAATAAATGCTTTCCTCAGATCCAAAGGGTTGAAAAGTGATCCTGGGCAAATTAACCTTTGTTTTGCTTTCTTATTTGTGTCCGCCTATTTTCCTCCAGCTGATACATTACTGGCTCACCATTTGCTTCACCTTAGGTAATCCTCAGTTCTTGCTTTAACCCTGGGACAGGCAGATGCTGAAATTCATGCTCCCTGCTCCCAACCCCCACCCCTACACAAGACCAGTAGGTGACAACATAGTGCTGAGGCTGCCTGTCACAGCTAATTCCCCGGTGTCATCTGTGTCTCAGATCCAGAACCTTCTTCACTCCCTTAGACTGGTCAGTGGATGTACGACTCCAGCTGTGGCATGCCCCCTCTGGTTGCACATGATAACACAGGCAGGAAAAACCCAGAGGGATGAAATCTTCACACACTCCAAAAACATCTGTTCAGGGAATGTTCTGCATACTTACCCACCTCTATTACACCTGTCCTGGCACTTTTGACAAAGGAGGCAGGGATTGCTGGGCCTTTCTTTGCTCAAGCCTTTTCTTTCTTTCTTTATTTTTATGTTTATTCATTAAAAAAAAATTTTTTTTTACATTTTATTTTGGAGAGAGCGAACGTAGGGGAGGGGCAGAAAGAGAGGGAGACAGAGGATCTGAAGCGGGCTCTATGTTGACAGCCTGGAGCCAGATGTGGGGCTCGAACTCACAAACCACGAGATCATGACCTGAGCCAAAGTCGGACACTTAACCAACTGAGCCACCCAGGTGCCCCTGTTCATTTTTGAGATAAAAAGAGTGAGCAGGGGAGGGGCAGAGAGAGAGAGAGAGAGAGACAGAGGATCCGAAGTGGCATCTGTGCTGACAGCAGCGAGCATCGTGCTCAAACTCACGAACCGTGAGATCATGACCTGAGCCGAAGTTGGACGCTCAACTGACCAAGCCACCCAGGTGGCCCTGCTGTACCCTTTTCTGTTGGAGCTACAGAGGAACCATGAAACAAGCCCGGATTGGATCCCAGGGAAGCGATCACCCATAAACCGACTCGTGGGTCCTCTGGGTGCTGAGGCAGCCTGGGGTGCCGGACAGGCCATCACTGGGCCCGCTTCCCAACTACTGTCAGCAAGGCCATAGGCAAGTGGCCTCACTCCTCTGGGTGTCTGTTTCCATATTTATGGGGGATATTATGGCTTATAAACTAGTGGCCCACAGCCATGCTTTTCTTGGCCCACACAGTTTAAATGTTTCCCGAGTTAGTTGCCAAGATTGAAAATCCTGACGTTTCATGTTTATGTCTGTTTTTTAGCCCTCGCTTGAAAAATGGGAATATCTAGCATCACCAGGCTCCAGTCCCCTCTTATGTACTTTTCCAGTTATTTCTATGGGAAAAACGTCTAGAATTCCAATGGCTAAGTGTAAGAGGATGAATGTTTTCAATAACAAATGCTCTAAGGGCAGTTCCTCAAATTTTAAAAGGAATAAAACTGGCCCTTGATTTGAGCTCCTTTCGGCCCCTGAGGATCGGTAATGTCCTGGGAGGCCTCAGACCTTGTTTGGGTCCTGAATTCAGCAAATATTGGTTGGAAGACTACTACATATCAGGCACTGGTCCAGGATTAAGGATTAGAAACATGACCAATATGAAGGTCCCACCTTCGTGGAGATTATAGTCCAGTGCGAGAGGACAATGAATAATTTAGCAAATTATATGCAAGGTCAAGTTAGTGATAGTGCTTAAAGAAAAGTAAGCAGGGTAAGGGAATCGAGAGTAGGATAGAAGGAAGGCTGTTTTTCTTTTAAATGTTTACTTATTTATTTTTTGAGAGGAGGGGAGGAGGAGAGGGACAGAGAGAGGGAGACAGAAAATCCAAAGCAGCCTCCTCCTTGCCAGCATACAGCCCAACACGGGACTTGAACTCATAAGCTGTGAGATCATGACCTGAGCTGAACTCAGACATTTAACCGACTGAGCAACCCAGGGGCCCCAAAGGGGGACTATTGAAATAGAAGGGTCAAAGAGGAGGCCTTTGAACAGGCAACTGACCTGAAGGAAATAAGGGCATTCCCATGTAGACATCTAGGCGAGAATGTTCCAGGCAGAGGAAACAGCAAATGCCCAGGCTCTAAGACAAGAACAAGCTTAGCATATTCTAGAAGCAGCAAGCAGGTCAGGGCAGCAAGCACAGAGTGAACAACATGGAGGAGAAGGGGAGGAGAGGAGGCTCAAATCAGGAATGTCCTTGCAGAGTTCAGATTTTATTCTACAGGTGAGGGTTTTAAGCAGGGGAGTGACATGATCTGACTTAAGTTTCAAAAAAGCCATTGCGCCTGCTTCATAAACTGACCATAGAGAACAAAGGTCAGGTCAGAGTGGTGGTGTCTTAGGCTCAAGCGCTCAGGTGGATGGAACCAGAAATGGTTGGACTCAGGGTGTGGCCTGAAGGTAGAGCCGGCAGGGCTGGTGGATCGCATGGGCTTGGGGCCAGCAGGGTGCGTGTCGAAGGCTGTTCACGAGAGGACCAGGTGTGAGGAGGAAAATCAAGAGGTCTTGGTTTCACCACATGGAGTCTGAGAGGCTTGCTAGACACCCAGGCAGAGACGCGAGCAGGCAGTCGGATGCAGAAGTTTGGAACTACAAGAGCTCTGCCTGCAGATGGGCACTGGATTATCATCAGTGTACCAATGGTATTCAAATCCCTGAGACACGGGAGATCACTTAGCGGCTGAGTGCAGAACTGTGGTTCTTAATGGGGGGGGGGTGATTTTGTCCCTCCATCCTCACCCCAGGGGACATTTGGCGTTGTCTGAAGAAATGTTTCATTGTCAAGACTGGGAGGGCAGCTTGCCAGGGAAGCTGCTAAACACCCTACAATGGTCTGGTCAGCTCCCCACAACAGAGGACTGTCCAGCTCAAAATGTTAACAGTTCAGGAGGTGCCTCGGTGGCTCATCTGGTTAAGCGTCCAACTCTTGATTTCTGCTCAGGTCATGATCTCACAGTTGGTGGGTTCAAGCCCCACATTGGGCTCTGTGCTGACAGCCTGGGGCCTGTTTGGGATTCTCTGACTCCCTCTCTCTCTCTCTCTCTCTGCCCTTCCCCCTTGATCTTTGTCTCTCTCTCTTTCAAAATAGATAAATAAACATTTTTTAAATTTTTTTTTTCAACGTTTATTTATTTTTGGGACAGAGAGAGACAGAGCATGAACGGGGGAGGGGCAGAGAGAGAGGGAGACACAGAATCGGAAACAGGCTCCAGGCTCTGAGCCATCAGCCCAGAGCCTGACGCGGGGCTCGAACTCCCGGACCGCGAGATCGTGACCTGGCTGAAGTCGGACGCTTAACCGACTGCGCCACCCAGGCGCCCCAATAAACATTTTTTAAAAAATGTCACTAGTTTGGGGTTTGACAAACCCTGGTGTAGGTAAGAAGGCTAAAGGATGGTGGACCCCTAACCCTGTGCTTCTCAAACTTATGACAGCCAAATCCCTTTTGGTGGTGGTGGGGGCGGGGGTGTGTGGATTTTGTTAAAATGCAGACTCTAATTAGGCAAATCTAGGGTGGGACTTGAGATTTTACATCTAACAAGTTCCCAGGACAGTCCCCTAATTTAGACTTTGGGAGGAGAGGGTGGAGGGTAAGAAGGACTGGCCAGCAAGTGGAAGAAGAAACAGGAAAATGTGATGTCCTGAAAGACAAGTGTATTCATTAAATGCTTCAACTTGTCATGTTCTTGACACAGCCAAATGGTGTCCTGTGCCCCTCAGAACTGGCGAAAGTTGAGGACTTACATTTGCCCATTGGGTCTGGTAAGAGTGAGCTCACTGATCACCTTGTCATGGGTGGCTTCAGGGGAGTGAGGAGGTGAGAGCCCAAACTCAGGGGGTGGCAGAGAAATGGGGGGTAAGGAAGCAACTCTAAAATAGGAAGCAGAGAAATGAGGTGGGGTAGCAGGAGGGAGAGGTGGGGTCCTGGAAGGTTTATTTCCTTTTTCAGATGGGCAACAGGACAGCCTATTTGTATGGTGATGGAAATGGTGTGGTGATGGAACAGGAAGTCCAGGAGAAGGGATGGTTACGGTAGCAAAGTCCCTATTTGACCAAAGAAGAGCCAGTAATGGAAGCCACAGGGTTGGCCTTGGAGCTTTGGTAGTTGCCATAGATACATTGTAACAGGGGAAAAGCCTAAGTGTGTAGGCAAAGGTGGGCAGGCAGGCAAGGAAAGATTAAAAAATAAAACAGGGGCACCTGGCTGGCTCAGTCAGTGAAGCATGTGACACTTGATCTCAGGGTCAGGAGTTCAAGCCCCACATTGGGTGTGGAGATTACTTAAAACAATAAATAATATAAAAAATAACTTAAAACACAAACAAAACAAAACTCTGGTTCATTTTTCTTTTCTCAGTGAAATCGGAGGCAAAAATCACTTGCTGAGGGAGTGTAGAAAGGAAATGTTGGGATATGAGAGATATAAAACACACCTCTCTGAGAGGAGAAGTTAATCAAGCAGGAAAATTGGGCGTGCAGGAAAGTGAGATTTCAGGCCAAAAGCATCAAATGGAACCCACTGTCCCTAGAGAACTAGCCGTTTTGCATGAATGAAAATCCCGGTTCATGATGCAGCTGTAACAGGATGAAGTCCCGGGCAGAGTCAAACCACGTTGACATATAGAATGTGAGATGGGGCGCCTGGGTGGCGCAGTCGGTTAAGCGTCCGACTTCAGCTCAGGTCACGATCTCGCGGTCCATGAGTTCGAGCCCCGCGTCAGGCTCTGGGCTGATGGCTCAGAGCCTGGAGCATGTTTCCGATTCTGTGTCTCCCTCTCTCTCTGCCCCTCCCCCGTTCATGCTCTGTCTCTCTCTGTCCCAAAAATAAATAAACATTAAAAAAAAAAAAATTAGAATGTGAGAACCGCTAGAAACAGAATTAGAAACTCCCAGAAATACCATGGCAGCCGTGAGCTTGACACATCTACCTTTGATTGGTAGAGTGGGTGAAAAATAAATAAGGATCTAGAGAAATGGAACAAAATCAGCTGATGGAATTAGATATCCGACTTTGTATCTTACAAAGGATGCTTTCCTCTGGTCTCCAAATTGTCTTTAACGGACATGTGTTACTTTATAAGAGTGGACGTGAGGGAAAAAACCCTTGTGAAGAGGAGGCTGCCACAAAATAGGAGCAGATACGGGGTGCGTGGGGGGCTCGGCGGTTGAGCAGCCAACTTCAGCTCAGGTCATGATCTCACAGCTCATGAGCTTGAGCCCCGCATCGGGCTATGTGCTCACAGCTCGAAGCCTGGATCCTGCTTCGGATTCTGTGTCTCCCTCTCTCTCTGCCCCTAACTCACTCACATTCTGTCTCTGTCTGTCTCAAAAGTAAATAAACATTTAAAAAAAAATTTTTTTTAAAGAAAGAAATAACAACAGATACTGCCCAGATCTAAAGTCAGGACATCGGGTCTTGCTTTTTCCTCTGTAAAATGGGCCTGCCTTCTGCTGCTTTTTGAGGTCGGGGGGTATGTTCCAATGTCTGCATCATGCAGAGATGCCCAGGAAGAGGCTTCAGAGAAGCACAGAGTTGTGCTGGTTATTTCCACATGCCCTCTTTGGTTTTAGGCATTTGGCCTCATCAAGGGAGCCAGAGTTGGCATCATTGTTGATGTGTCCGCCATTGGCAGTGGCTCTCAAAAAGAGGAGTTCCAAAATGACCTCCTGGTAAGTCTCTCTGGCACAGAGAAGTACCTGGAACCACCCCCATCACCCCCTCCCCTTTGTGAGCTTGCTCCTTGGATTCCCTTATAGCAACTGCAAAGGTTTCTGTGAAACCGAACCATGGAGTCCTTTTCAGTTCCAGTGTGAGCTTCTAATATTCTTACCACAGCAGTCCCTGCTAGCTAGACTTGTCCACAAGAGCCCCCGAGTTCCCCGGAAAGAGGACGGGAAGACTAATCACTTGGACTGACCCCAGCATAGCATAGCCCCAGTCTCCTGGTCTTTTCTGGACCCAAGAGCTATCCCATTTTCTTTGGCATTGTCCATAACAAAGAAGCTAAGAACTCCAGAGTTAGATGACTTGGGCTCAACTCCCAGCCACATCTGCCATTTGGAGGCTGTGGACCTGCTACCTAATCTCCCTATGCCTAGGTTACCTCATCAGTAAAATACGATGATAACAGTGGCCACCTGACAGGGTTGCCTTGGGATGAAAGGGGTTCACCCAAGTTAAGTGCTCAGTACAAAGTCTGGCATGGAAAATAAAACCTCTGTAGCCTCTGTGAACTAATGTGGAGAGGCTATTTTCTTATGGGAACCGCTAGAATTTTGGAGGCAATAGTCAGTTTGAGGACTCTTAGGGTTCAACATGGACTTGTTGTCCACGCTTGTCCCCCATTCCTTGTCTCAACGGATGTCAGGAAATAGCGCAGACCCCTTCATGACACGTCCTCGGGGCTGAGTTTCTAAAGATTCCCCAGGTGGGCTGGTCGAATATTAGCCGTGGCAGGGGTCATGTTGGTGGCATACAGATGAAACTCTAACTAGCCAGGAAGAAGAGGAGAAGCTATCTTACTGTTGGGGATTCATCAGCGGCAGCTTGAGAGCATCAAACAGGCTGGCCTTGTGCCCATCGCATAACCACCATGTTTTGGCGAGAAGCCACTGCCCCCTGACCCCTGTTCCACCCCTCCCTGGGTGCCACAGTTAAGGGTCCAACCATAGCGCATGCTGAGATGGGTAGCTGAGACGCTCACATCCCCTCCCCCCATAGTCCATGACCCAAGTGTGTGGCCACCCTGAGGAGCTGCTCCGGAAGACCACGTCAGTCTGCAGTCACTGGGAGTGAGTCAGGACACAGCCTCCCAGGGTGGTGTGCCAATCTGTAGGCTGAGGCCGGTGCCCTGGCTCCACCACACACACAGGCTGGGATGGGTCACCAGGGGCACTCATCCCACACTTCCTTGCGACTCAGTGGGCAGGAAGCAAATGTCAGCTTGGGGCCACTAAGCAACCCTGTCTCAGCACGGCTCACACCCCAACTGAGAGGGCCCAGCCCCAGCATGAGGAGTGAAGCCAGGCTCCATGTGGCCCACGGCTCCAGGAGCCAATGATGTCCCTTTGTCTGCCAGAGCCTCATTGATGAGCAGCTGAGCCACAAGGAGAAGCTGTATGTCCTGTCCTTCGGCACCAGCACCAGCGCCCTCTGGCCAGACCCCGTGGAAGTCAGCCCCTCCATGTGAGTATCTACCCGACCTTGGCCAGAATGTTTGCTTCTTCATTTTCCTCTCTATGTGGTAGTGTCTTTTGGAAATGAGCACAGTGCAAACCCAAGACCCCAACAGGTCAGTGAGTACAAAGAGTCAACTCACAGAGCGGAAGCGCAGGGACCAGTAACCTTTGGAAAAGTGGCCAGCGTCGTGAGCAATCCACAAAATGAAAAGACAAGACAACCACAAGGTGCCATTTTTCTCTAGCCAACTAGCAAAGATAGTTTTGTTATTTTTAAGATAATACGTGTTCATTTTTAAAAATTCAAACAGCATGGAGGCGCCTGGGTGGCTCAGTCAGTTGAATGTCCAACTTCGGCTCAGGTCATGATTTCAGTTTGTGGGTTCATGCCCCGCTTCGGGCTCTGCACTGACAGCTCAGAGCCTAGAGCCTGCTTCAGGTTTTGTTGTCTCCCTCTCTCTCTGCCCCTCCCCTGCTTGTGCGGTCTCTCTCTCTCTCTGTCTCAAAAATAAACATTTAAAGAAATTCAAACAGCATGAAAGGATAAATAATAGAGTCTCTCTCACCTCCCAGTAATTGTTTCCTCTACCTACTTCCACGCATACACGCATCAGTGTGCTTATTCAAACAGGAGTGCGTTGCACTGTCTTGTACTTTGACTTTGCACTTAATCTTGCATAGCATTCTCTCTCAGTACACACAGATCTACCTTATTATTTTTAATATTTATTTAATGTTATTATTTTTTTATTTATTTTTGAGAGAGATAATGAGAGTGTGTGAACACGTGCGAGCAGGGAAGGGGCAAAGAGAGAGGAAGAGAGAGAATCCCAAGCAGACTCTGCACTCACAGCATGGAGCCAGACGTGGGGCTTGATCTCACAGACCACAAGATCATGACCTGAGCTGAAATCAGGAGTCACACACTTAACCAACTGAGCCATCCAGGCTCTCCCAACCTTACTCTTTTTTAATGGCTACATTAGTATACCACTGTAAATGTACTATGAGTTAACTAGTCCTTTATTTGGAAGCTTCTAGTTTGGGGTTTTGGAGGGGAGTGTAGAGGGGGAAAAAGGAGGATGTGTAAGAATTTCTACTTACTTATGGCAGTAAATAAAAATGTGTTTTCCATGAAGAGAAAATCCTTGATCACCTACCACATGTTAGGTGCGATGCTAAGCGCTTAGCATGAGCTATCTTACTTAATACTTAGGGCCAGCACTTGGAATAGGATTCTTATCTCCATTTTGCCAATGAAAAAACTGGGACTCGTGTTAGGGCACGTGCCCAAAGTGGCAGAGCCAGGATTGGCTGCCAAAGCCCAGAGCAGGTGACCTTGACCAGTCCTTCAACTGTCTTCAGCAGAGAGAGGTCAGAGATACCTATCCCTCACTGAACTCTCGTGAACATGAAATGAGGGCACTCAGTGAATGAGAGTGTTTTTTTTGCTGTGGTTCCCACTCCAGTTAGACCCCACCTATGGGATGTTAGATCTGAAAGTCACCATGAGGTCATAGGCAAGAGCTTCTCAACTGCAGTCATTGCTGGATGACCCTGGTGATTTTTGTCACATCTCTGCCACGTGTACTATTTTAAAACATCAATTCTACATGGATTATTGAAGGAAACTATCAGTACCATAATCACAAAGCCCATATCACTTGCCGTAATTAGGATGCAGCCATAACAATAAATACAATGAAAGCAAACAAAACAATGATATTAAATTCTAACTTGAAACCTATCGGCCAGAGAAGGCAGTAGGCCTAGGATTTGCCTTCCCTTTGTTTATTTATTTATTTTTTTAAGTTTACTTATTTATTTTGAGAGAGAGAGAGAAAGAGAAAGAGAGGGAATCCCAAGCAGGCTATACACTGTCAGTGCTTAGCCCGATGCAGGGACTTGAACTCACGAACTGTGAGATCCGAAATCAAGAGTTGGATGCTTAACCAACTGAGCCACCCAGGCGCCTCTTTCCCTTTGTTTAAAAGGGAGACTCAACACTTAGCATAATGAAAGACAGGCTTACCAGCTCTGAGCTGAAGTTTTTTATTTTATTTTTGTTTTTCTTATTTTTCTTTCTTTACTTTTTTGGTCAAAGAGAAACAGAAAGAACAGAACTCTCTCACTGGTACTGTGTGAGGTATTTAATGGAGAAAGCACTGCTTCACATCTTCTTCCCTTTTAGGGCCGGAGTATATCCCAGTCCACGTGAGATGCGGCCACACAGCCACGGTGCCTCCTTTTGGAGTGCTCTTGGGGTCAGGGCATTCACTCTGAACTTGGAGTGGGGTTTGTGTGGCAGGATCGAGGAGAAGGAACTTAGCCCAGACCCCCTGATGGGCAGAGTCACTTGAACCTCAGGTCCTAGAGTCAGGCCTGGCTTGATATCCCAGTGTTGCCAGTTGCTTACAGTATCACCTTGGGCAAGTCCTAACTGGGTCTTCTCATCTATAAAATTGGAATGAAGGTATCCACCTCAAGAATTATTATTAGTCTGGGCACTTGGAGGCCGCAGTTGGTTAAGCATCCGACTCCTGATCTTGGCTCAGATCATGATCTCACAGTTCATGAGTTCAAGCCGCACATCAGACTCTGCGCTGATGGTGCAGAGCCCGCTTGGGATTCTGTCTCTCTCTCCCCCTCTCTCTGCCCCTCCCCTACTTGTGTGCTCACTCTGTCTCTCTCTCTTTCAAAAAATAAACAAATGAATAAATAAATAAATAAATGTTAAAAATTTATTTTTATTTATTTTTAATTTTTTTTTGTTTATTTATTTTTGAGAGAGAGAAAAACAGAGCATTAGCAGGGGAGGGGCAGAGAGAGAAGGAGACATGGAATCTGAAGCAGGCTCCAAGCCCTGAGCTGTCAATACAGAGCCCGACGCGGGGCTTGAACCCATGAGCCGTGAGGTCATGTCCTGAGCTGAAGTCAGATGCTTAACCGACTGAGCCACCAAGGCACCCCTAAACTTAAAAAATTTTAAAAAAGAAAAGAATTATTGTTAGTCTGAAATGAGCTTGTGTTTGTGCTGAGCCTGGCACCCTGAAAGAGTACTGTGTTTAGGTGTCTGTTGTCTACACAGCCTCCAGGAACTCAAGCTCTGGGTGAAGAAGCTCCAGCCTGATGGGGGCAGCAATCTGCTACAAGCCCTGAGGAAAATCTTCACCCTGAAGGGACTGAATTCTCTGGTGACCATAATGGGCAGCTGGTAGGTCTCCTTTCCTACGTGGGTAACAGACCACATCAAGGGGGCTGGAGAACCAATCCATTGTTAGAGGAAAGACCGTCAAGCATGACTCTTCACACACGCTTGAGAGAAGGATTTCGTTCACAGGCCATCTGTCCACAGGTGTCAGGGCAGGGGGCAGCCAGGGCAGGCCAGACCTGCAGTCCACTCCTCCCCACACTTTCCCCAGGTGACCTGGAACACACGTGGTCAGTTCGATTTGGTAGATGTTCCCGTTTTCTCTGGATGGTCCTCAAAGTGATTTGACCTGGGGCACCCCGTTTTCTTCTGTCTTCTCCCCAGCCCAGATCAGCCTTCTGAAATTCTGTCCAACTACATCCAACAGTCCACTGTGGGACGGGACCTCATCACCCACGTCATCACCTACAAATGCAATGATCAGGTGCCCCCTGTAAGTACTGGGATTCTCCAATGTTTCCCTTGGATTGGCCATAGGGAGCTAGCTGGGCCAGCGTTGGGGGCTCCGTGCATGGACAGGGACCCCCTCCCAAACTACGGACCAGAACACAACTCTCCTTGTACCTAATTCTCCCTTTGGGCGGTTGGGAGGCTCAGTCAAGGAGAAGGCTTGTCAAACTACTGGCATTGCCCTATGGAGAGCTGACCCTGTCTCCCTCCCTACAGGCTGTCCTAAAGAACTTTGCAGAAGCTCTTGGGGGCTACTACCACTGCTATAGCACAGAGACGGAGGTAAGCCCTTCTGTCAACACGCGGTGTCCCTCTCCTCCCTCCCTGCCTGGCTCCAAGGCTGTTTCTGGGGGATCTGTACTTGCTTCCCTCCCCCACCACCATGCTCAGTATAATCAGGTTAAGATGAATATGTGGGAATAGCAGGGACAGCATGAAGTCACAGGAGATCCTTTGCTCAGCATGCGCGCTGAGTTGATTGTGCACCAGTGTGCCTAGAGGCCTTTTAAAGCCTTGCTGGTAGAATCCCGAATCTCTATCCAGTCACCAACAACGTGGGCACCACCCCACCTCTGCTCCCATCAAAGCTGTGAGTCTGAAACAGTTGTCTCAGGTCTTTCTCCAAGTACATCCCTGCTACTGCAGGGTCAACTGTGAGTGAGCCATCAGTTCTGTACCAATCCATCCGTTGGTGCCACCTGTGTCCACAATGGAGGTAACAATTAGCAAATGTGTATGGAGCCATTTGGCGGATTGAAAATCCAACTATCTGTTCAGCTAACAGGCTGTGTCTTGCCTGTAACCATGAATAGCCATAAGCAAACGAATATTTGCATCTCAGTGTTCAAGTGTCGCCATGTCTAGCATTTAACACCAAGGAGCCAAGGTCAGGCAACATTTTCCTGGGTAACACCCCTTCTGTTTATGTCATTTCTGTCATTTCCCAGACTCTGTTTGTTGAGGCCATGGACTACAGGGGCTAGGACGGTACAGTAAATTAATGAAACTGGCTGATTTAAGAAATCTTTTATCTTGGGGCGCCTGGCTAGCTCAGTTGGTGGAGCATGTGACTCTTGATCGGAGGGTTGTGAGTTCAAGTCCGATGTTGGGTGTAGAGATTACTTAAAAATAAAATCTTAAAAAAAAAAAATAGAGGGGTGCCTAGGTAGCTCAATTGGTTAAGTGTCCAACTCTTGATTTTGACTCAGGTCATGATCTCACAGTTTGTCAGATCGAGCCCTGTGTCAGGCGCTTGCACTCTCTAAACAAACAAATAAGCAAACAAACTTAAAAATAAATTCCTTTATCTTAAAACCTGTAGTCCTCTTGGCTTCTCTGTTGTTTTTCTGCCCTTGAGAGAGATATGGCTACAACAAATTTCATTGTCTTCTTCTTTTTTTTTTTAAGTTTATTTATTTTTGAGAGAAGGAGAGAGAGGGAGAGAGAATCCCAAGCTGGCTCCACGCTGTCAGCGCAGAGCTCGATGTGGGGCTTGATCTCAGGCACCGTGAGATCATGACCTGAGCTGAAATCAAGAATAGGAGGCTTAACCAACTAAGCCGCTGAGGCACCCCTGTCTTCTTTTAATATGAGCAAAACAACAATAGAAGGATAACAAAACCCTACAGCTGACTCCGATGGAGTGTGGGGGGCGGGGAGCAGAGAGTGTGTGGGGCTCGGAGGACTAGGCAGCACATGCCCTGTCTAGAGAGGTGCCTCTGCTCAGCCCCAGCCCGCTGTTGCTCTGGAGGAATGTGACCCCAGTGCCGCCAGGTCTTGGGATTTTTCAAGAGCTGGAAATCGGGATTTGTGTGTATGTGTGACTCCTTTACATTTTTTTAAAACTGGAGGTGAAATTTACATAACATCAAGTGAACCACTTTAAAGTGAACCATTAAGGGTACTTAGGGGGCTCAGTCAGTTGAGTGTCCAACTCTTGATTTTGGCTCAGGTCATGATCTCACAGTTCATGAGTTCGAGCTCCACATCAGGTTCCATGATGACAGTGCAGAGCTTGCTTGGGATTCTCTCTCCTTGTCTCTCTGCCCTTCTCCTGCTCTCATTCTCTCTCAAAATAAATAAATAAACTTAAAAAAAAATTAAGTGAACAATTAGTATTTTCACTATGTTGTGCAACCACCAACTTTATCCAGTTCCAAAACATTTCATCCCCCCCCAGAAGAAAATTCTGTACCCATTAAGCAGTTCCTCCCTCTTTCCCCTCCCCCACAGCCCTCTGGAAACCACCAATCTGCTTCCCATCTCTATGGATTCACCTATTCTGGATATTTCATATAAATGGAATCATATACCTTTTGTATTTGTCTTCTTTCAGTTAGCATAATATTTTCTTTTTTTTTTTATTTTTGAGAGTGAGAAAGAGTGTGAGCAGGGGAGGGGCAGAGAGAGAGGCAGACACAGAATCAGAAGCAGGCTCCAGGTTATGGTTTTCGGCACAAAGCCCGATGCAGGGCTCAAACCCACGAACCATGAGATCATGCCCAGAGCCAAAGTCAGAAGCTTAACCAACTGAGCCACCCAGGCACCCCTGCTTAGTGTAATGCTTTCAGGGTTCGTCTATGCTGTAGCTTGTCTCAGAGCTTCATTCTTTTTCATGGTTGAAAAATATTCCATTTGCTAGATGTACCACCTTTTGTTTATGCATCAGTTGATGGACATGTGGGTTGTCTCCACCCTTGGGCTGTTGTGAACTGCTGTGAATATTGGTGTACAAGTCTCTTGAGTTCCTGTTCTCAATTATTTGGGGTTATAGACCTACAAGTGGAAATGCTGGGTTATGTGGTATTTCTGTGTCCGATTCTTTGAGGAAGTGCCAAACTGGTTTCCACAGAAGCTGCACCATTTTACATCCCTACCAGCAGTGCACAGGGCTCCAACTCTCCACATCCTCACCAATGCTTGCTCAAGTCCTCTTTAAATTACGTTTATGGCCAACCCAGTGGGTGTAAAGTGTTTCTTCGTATCTTTAAGGTTAGAAAACCCTTCAGTTATTTAAAAATACTTCAGGGGTGCCTGGGTGGCTCAGTTGGTGAAGTTTCCAACTTCGGCTCAGGTCATGATCTCGAGGTATGTGAGTTTGAGCCCCGCATCGGGCTCTGTGCTGATAGCCTGGAGCCTGCTTCAGAGTCTGTGTCTCCCTCTCTCTGTCCCTCCCCTGCTCACACTCTGTCTCTCTCTCTCTCTCTCTCTCTCAAAAATAAACATTAAAAAAATTAAAAAATAAAATTAAAATGCTGCAGAATACCGTAGAAATGGAATACAACACATTTGCAGGCTGTATCTAACACATGGACCCTATTTTATCTTATTTTTTAAAGTTTATATACTTATTTTTAGAGAGAGAGAGCACACAAGTGGGGAAAGGGCAGAGAGAGAGAGGAAGAGAGAGAGAATCCCAAGCACTGCACTGGTGGTACAGAGCCCATTAGAGGGCTTGAATTCATGAGCCACAAGATTATGACCTAAGCTGAAGTCAGACCCTTAAGTGACTGAGCCATCCAGGCACCCCAATGGACCCTACTTGATAACGTCTGGTTTAAACAATCTGACACTTAGCTTTGGGAAATTACATGGCTGCTTGACCTGCCTTGGCCATTGCTAGTAGCCAAATGACCTCTAATGGCTGATTACTCCTGCTACTCCCAGGTCTATACCAGTTGGGACATGGACCAGCTCCTGGCAGAAATCCAGAAGGCCCAGAGCCTCCTGAGCCACATCCAAGCCTTGCGCAACAGGACCCCCAATGAGGAGCTAACGGGCATGATGAAGGAGGTAGGTGGTGTAGGTGAAGATTTTGGAACTGGCCTCACTCCATTCTCCTTTCTCACCCGTCTCCCTGAGGGCATGGCTGCCAAGGCCCCCATGTGCTAAAGAAAAACAAGGCAAAGCCGTGCCCTCTGCTGTACATGACACCCCTGAGCCGGGTGGGCCTTCCACTGTGCTAGAAGGATCCTGATGGATTTTCTAGCTGAAAAATTGATTTCAGAGAAAGGCCAGCAGGCCCCTGCCACCCTTCCCGTCTATCACTGTCCCCTCCCTTCACCCCAGTTTGGAGAAGGACAGAAACCTCAGCCACACTGAGTGGGCCATCTTGAAGACAGTCTTTAGCACCCAGCACTTCATTCAGGGTAAACGTCCCTGCCTGGTGACTTCACTAATGTAACATCAGTAAAGTAACGCAGCCAGCTCATGGACACAGCACCATAAAAGGTATGAGCTGCTGAGGGGCGCCTGGCTACCTCAGTCAGAGGAGCGTGCGACTCTTGATCTCAGGGTTATGAGATCGGGCCCCATGTTGGGTGTAGAGATTACTTAAATAAATAAAACTTAAAAAAAAAAAAAAGCAATGAGCTGTTTAGACTGTGCAGAAACTTAACTGTGAACAGAAGGCACGGAGAATGCATTTATCGCTTCACCAAATGAACATGTGGCTGTGTCATAGAAGACATCTTGGCCTGGTTGGACACAATGGAAGAAACACAGCACCTAGAAACTGGAACCTTACATTTTAGCTCCAGCTTTTCTATTTAGTCTCTATAAATCATAACAGCTATTTGTATTATAATTAGAATAACTCTCTACAGAGTGCCCATTCTAAGATAGGCACCATGCTTAATTCTTTAAATGTCTTATCTTATTTTAAAAACAACAGTCTGCTGCAGATGTATTATTATCCCCATTTTACTGATGAGGAAACTGAACTTACAAGGCTAAATAATTTGCCTCAGACCCGAGAGATTAGAGACAGATCAAGTTTGAATTAAACCCAGGTCTGTCTGACACCACAACCTTTCCAGGAGTTTCCCAAAATGCAATACATGCATTACTTACGGTTTGCAAGGTACATGGTTTAATTTTTCTAATATGTATTTAAAACAAGCTCATTATTGTTGTAATACATCTTCTTTCTAAAATTATTTAGGTACAAAAAGGGAATTAATTTTTTAAATGAAATCCAATTAATAATTTAAAGGCTTTAATATTACATATTTGATTTATTTCATTCTTTAAAAAGATTTTTTAATGTTTATTTTATTTTTGAGAGAGAGAGAGAGCATGCACATGTGTGATCTGGGGAGGGGCAGAGAGAGAGAGAGAGACAGAGGATCCAAAGTGGGCTCTGCACTGACAGCCGATGCGGGGTTTGAACCCACAGAACCATCACAGAACCGTGAGATCATAACCTGAGCCGAAGTCAGACACTTAACCAACTGAGCCACTCAGGCACCCAAAAGAGTTAGTTTTTAAAAATAATCTCTAGGGGCTCCTGGGTGGCTCAGTCGGTTAAGCATCCGACTTGGGCTCAGGTCATGATCTCACAGTTTGTGGGTTCGAGCCCTGCATCGGGCTCTGTGCTGACAGCTCGGAGCCTGGAGCCTGCTTCTGATTCTGTGTCTTCCTCTCTCTGCCCCTCCCCTGTTCACGCTCATTAAAACAAACAAACAAATAAATAAATAAATAAATAAATTTAAAATAATCTCTCCACCCAGTGTAGGGCTCCAACTCACAACTCCAACATCAAGAGTCACATGCTCTACTGACTAAGCCACCCAGGTGCCCCCATGGTTGATTTATTTTTTAAAAAATTCTAGAGGCACCTGGCTACCTCAGTCAGTGGAGCTTGCCACTCTTGATCTCGGGGTTGTGAGTTTGAGCCCCACATTAGGTGTAGAGATTACTTTAAAATAAATTTTTTTCTTTAATTCTAAACAGGACAGTGGTACTCAGATACAGCAAAATTCATGAAGGCAGTGCTCAAGTGTCCAAAGTTTGGGAATTGCTGTTCTGTGTCTTATTTATACATGAGTTATGACTTAATATCTCAGAACCTCAGGTTTTCAGTTTGTAAATGTGGGTAAGGGGAAGCTAGGCTAGATCAGGGCTCCTGAAATGATCTGGTGTAGGAGTTACTTTTTACTTCTTCAAAGCCTTGTGTTAGGAGCCCACAGAAGGGCCATCTGTCATCTTGAAGTCCAAGGTGCCGATCTTGATGGTAAGGGTGGGGAAGGGGCCAAGAGGATGGACAAATCAAAGAGGAAGCAAATTGCTGGGGACATCTTCTTACTCTGGAAATTCTAGCAATCTCCAGAGAAGGGGGTGGGGATCGTGGGAGGGGAAGGCAGAACTGCCTTAATTTGCCAGGTAATATTTTCCGATGCTCCACTTAGGGGAATGGGGTGGGTCAGGGAGACTAGGGATTCCAAGCTCTAAAATGTGATTTTGTAATGAGGCCTTTTAAATTTAATTTAGATTTCCACAGAGATTGCAAAAGGGCCACTCACAGGTCTCTTGCCTAAACCTCCAAAGCATGAGGGTCCCCTCACAATTGAGTTCCCAAACTTGGAGAAGACTTCTGCAGAATGGCTAAAGATCAATGGCCTAAAAGGTAAGTCCCCAATGAGGGCAGAACCCAGGACTCAGGTGACTAACTAAAGTCATGAATCCTCTGGGGCTCCAAGGGTTGTATCTCACACCCCACTATTTATTTTTACAGCCAGAAAACTAAGCCTTTATCAGGTTCTGGCACCCAATGCATTCTCTCCCGTGGAGGAATTTGTGCCTATTCTCCAGAAAACAGTATCTTCATCTATCTATGAGGTAACTCAGAGTCAGAGTTCTCTCCAGTCTTCTGCAGGGGGGCGCTTTTGTGACATTTCCCTTCTTAAATGTTTAAGAAATAAGAGTAATAAGTCAGATCACAGGGAGTAGGGGTCTAAAGGTCTGGAGTAGGTTGTAAGCTTTCCACCCAGGACTGTAGAACTCTCATCAGATCTATCCCAACTGCTATTTTGCAAAGATTTGAAAAATGCACTTGGGAGATGGGATAAGAGGGAGCAAGTCAGGTACTATAGTTACCTCCTCCTTGAAGGTTTTCCTCCGTGCACTCAGAACACACTCACTTTCCTTGTATCCTCACTGTACCTGGTACAGCTTCTGCTCCAGCTCTTATAATGTATCAATACGTGTACTTGTTATGTGTCTAAACCCCCAATGGTATATGAGCCTTTAAAAGAACAAACTCTTGAGGTGCCTGGGTGGCTCATTCAGCTGAGAGTCTGACTTCAGCTCAGGTCATGATCTCATGAGTTCGAGCCCCACATTGGGCTCTGTGCTGACAGCTCAGAGCCTGGAGCCTGCTTCAGATTCTGTGTCTCCCTCTCTCTCTGCCCCTCCCCCACTTGTGTTCTCTTTCTCTCTCTCAAAAATAAATAATACAAAAAAAAACATTAACCAAAAGAACAAACTCTGTTCTCCAACCCTGTATCCCCATTATCTAGTACAACTAAGCAGTCAATGAATATTTCCCAGATGGCTAACTGGGTGGAAGGAAGGATAGAAAAAAGAAATAAAAGAAGAATGAATGGATGGATAGAAAGAAATGGTGATGATGAATGAATAGATAAAAGGATGGATGGATGTTTGGTTGGTTGGTTGGTTGGATGAATGGATGGATGGGTGATGGGTGGATGGATGGATGGATGGGTGATGGGTGGATGGATGGATGGATGGATGGAAATGTAAACTTCCATATGGAAGTATGGAAGGGGAAAAGTAGAAGGATGAATGACAGAATTAAAAAAGGTGAAAGGATTAAAGTACAATGAAAGGATGGAGAAATGGAAGGACGGAATAATAGGTAAAGAGAAACATCATTGAAAAGATGGAAGAATGAGAGGGAAGTGGGATAGATAATTGTAGCAATGGATTAATGAATGACCGGGTGGATGGATATCTTGGCAGAGGATGAAAAATTAGACAACTTGGCAGAGGACGAAAAATTAGATTTTTGAAGGGTCCATGAAGGTCTATCTGGGTTTCTAAGCCTATGAGCCCATGGCCAGTATGTTTCAAGGTCTCCAACTATCCTATTACAAAACTTCCAGCCATATCTTGTAATCAAGACCCTGCTGTTTGTAAGAGCCTCCCCAGAAGGGAGCCTGGCTAGCTGTCAGGCATGGTGCATTCAGGGACCACTGTCCTGAAGGACTTCTGTCACCAGCTCCAGGCATGGCAACGACTAGGGAGGCATAACCCACCCCCAGATGTGCTCAAAGCCCACTTCCCTCTTATGCATCTGATTTGGAGAGCCCAGCACCCAAATTAACTTACAGTCATTCCCCACATATGCTCTGTTCACCTCCTGCCCATCCTGGCAACACCTGAATGCAGAAGGCAATGGTACAATTTGAATGGCATGACGGGACAGTGAAGAATGTTCATGTGGACCCGCCCTTCCTCTATGAGTACCAGGTTAGTAATGGGTCCAATAGGTCAGAATATGTGGTATGAGAAGAGAGAATGTGAGGAAGGCACCATGGAATGTGGAGACCCAAAACCATTGGCTGAACTCCCTCTTATAAACAGAAACTGTTCTCTGCCTCCAGGCACTGCTGGAGCTTTCTACACTTGTTTCCCAGGGAGGAACCTGTCAAACAAAAGTCTCTAATCTTTTGGGGCAATATCTACTTCCTCTCCCGTCTGAGGCAATGAAATATTTGAACTTCCTGGTCTTGTGGCAGACTCATCAATGATTTAGTGGAATGTTTATACTGCCTGGATACCCATGACCTTGACACCTCATTCCCAGAAGCCAACCTTCCCCACACAGACCCTTTAACCAGCCATCCTTTGATCTGTCACTCACTCTGTGGCCTGTGGGTTTACAGAAACAGCTCAGCAGAGCTATGCGGATGTATGAGAGGCGGATCGAGTGGCTCTCCTTGGCCAGCAGAAGAATCTGGGGCACCGTCTGTGAAAAAAGGTACCTTCCCTCAAAGTAGTGTTCTTCTCCTTTGTGAGTCTGGTGTGTGACATACACACTCATCCAGCTCATGAATTCCCTGTTGGTAGCATCAGAAACCACTACTTAGATAAGGATCAACAATCACTCAGCAGAATCCTTGGAGGAAAAAGTCACCACTACCATCATCAATATCAATAATTGTGTATCATCGTTGTGTTTACTTAGGATTCTTTCAGTTAAAAAGCCACAGAAACTAAATGCAAATTGGCTTAAGCAAAACAGGGAAGTCTGGTTAAGGTAACTGAAAATTCTAAAATAGATTTGATTGCTGTCTTCAGGTATGGCTCCATCCAGGGGTTCACCTGTGTCAGGAATCTTTCTCTGTCTCTCGGCTCTACTTC
The DNA here is from genome assembly GCF_007474595.2 of Lynx canadensis. Lineage (NCBI taxonomy): Eukaryota > Metazoa > Chordata > Mammalia > Carnivora > Felidae > Lynx > Lynx canadensis. Next base: position 17,591,552 of record NC_044318.1, read on the forward strand.
CTTCCCTTTTGGCTTTGTTTTCAGGCAGGCTTTTCCCATCCAGGTAGCAGGATAGCCACCTGAAACTCCTGACTTGCTTTCTACCAGTTTAGCACTCCCAGGCTTGGAGTAGGGGTCCATCGATGGGCTATTCAACTCTGGCCTGGGAGGTATGATGTTCTAATTGCCAAAAGTCAAATGCCCACCCTTCAAGCTTAGGGTGGTTCTGTTTCACCCAATTCAAATGGCCTGAAAGAGGCAGAGGAGTTTTCCAAAGGAAAATCAAGATGCTGTCGTGACAGGAGGTAATAGATTCTGCATGGGGAGAAACAGTTGGCAACCATGATAGCCATCCTTACCGTTCCCTACCTTATTGGATGCATTCCCACTTACAAAGTACTATACTATTCAATCATTTAATTCTCAAAACTAACCTATGAGAAGTCTTATAAATAGTTCCTAGTTAAATATATGAAGGATCAGAGAGGTTTTGTGACTTGCCTAAGTCACACAGGAAGTGGAACTCTGACTCTAAATCCAGAGGATTTGCTTCTGCTATCCATAATTGCTGTCTCAAAATGAGAGTAGAGGGTGGAGTTGGGAATTGATTTGAGGTCATGAAAGAAGACCAGATGGGGCTAAGGATCTTAAAACAGAGAAAGGTCACAAAAAGATGCATTTATTTCCCCAGAGGCTCAGATACACCTAATTCCCCATCTAATTTGCTTACCTTGTTTCTGTTTCCCCTACGGAGACCCCAATCTAGAATAATATTGAATGCTAGGGCTTTAAAGCAGGGAAATGCCTGCTTTCCAGGCATCCCCTGCCCTTTAAACCATCTCCACCCTGATGTGACTTTACTCCATGATGGGAGCCCCTGGGAGAGAAGCTTCCACGATCCCCTTAGTCTACTGTTGTAAACCCACTCCTATTGACCTCACACCATGGAAAAGATTTTGGCCAGCTGTAAGTTTGGCATGTAGAATTCCCCTGGAAAAAACTTTAAATAGTAAAATGGAACAAAATAAACATTATCTGAGAGATTCGGTTCTCTTCTTAAAGCTTGTGTTTCTTTTTAGGGTGGTTATACTGCTGGATATCTCTGTGACCAATTCCATGTACATTATTCATATCCAGCACTCCCTGCGGCTTCTGCTGGAGGAGCAGTTGTCCAACAAGGACTGCTTCAACCTCATCGCGTAGGCTCCTAGGTCCCGATGGGGGGCTGGGGGCAGGGGGTGCGGGTGCTCTGTGCCACTGCTGGGCTGAGGTTCCCGGCAGGTGGCTGGATGACAGATGTTACCAGCACCCAGCATCCTAGGATGGCCATCAGCTTATCTGATTTGAATCATCTTGTTTGCGGTACTGAATAATTAAATGGTTGCAGGACAGTCCCACTGGGGCGAAGGTGTAAGTGGCCCCAAAACACACAGCTTGATCAGCCAAGATAAAGTAACTCAGCCCATTGCCCCATTTGGATTCTGAGCTGATAAACATGAAAGAGAAAAAGAAGGGCCCCGGGCATGCCCCAGTCTCGGTACATGTCTAGCAAGACCTAATATGCCAAACGTTTAGGATTCCAATCCCAAATGTTAATTATATAGACTTATATATATAACTATATATGTTTAAATTATGTGTAACTATATAATATATAATTCTATATATTTAAATGATATATATAAATAATTTGATATATACTTTAAAATATCAATATTATATATAAAATAGACATATTTTAAAACATATTTATTTATTTTAAGAGAGAGAAAGAGTAAGCAGGGGAGGGGCAGAGAGACAGAGAGAAGGAGAGAGGGAGAATTCCAAACAGACTCCATGCTGTCAGCACAGAGCTCAATGCAGGACTCGATCTCACGAACCATGACCTCAGGGCCACGACCTGAGCCAAGATCAAGAGTCAGATGCTTTAACCTAGTAAGCCACCCAGGTGCCCTTAAAATATATATTTAAAAAAAATTTTTTTAAGTTTTTTTAATGTTTATTTATTTTTGAGAGAGACAGAGACAGAATGCAAGTGGGTTAGGGGCAGAGAGAGGGAGAAACAGAATCCGAAGCAGGCTCCAGGCTCTGAGCCATCAGCACAGAGCCCGATGTGGGGCTCGAACCCACAGAGCTGTGAGATCATGACCTGAGCCAAAGCCAGGCGCTCAACCTACTGAGCCACCCAGGCGCCCCGAAAAACATTTTTTTTTAACATTTGTTCAATTTTGAGAGACAGAGCATGAGCAAAGGAGGGGCAGAGAGAGAGGAAGACACAGAATCCGAAGCAGGCTCCAGGCTCTGAGCTGTCGGCCCAGAGCCCAGCTCAGGGTTCGAACTCATAAACTGTGAAATCATGACCTGAGCCAAAGTTAGATGCTCAACCGACTGAGCAACCCAGGTGCCCCCATATATATTTTAAAAATTATATACAACTGGGGTGCCTGGCTGATTCAGTCAGTGGAGCATACAACTCTTGATCTTGGGGTTGTGGGTTTGAGCCTCACATTGAATGTAGAGATTACTTAAAAATAAAATCTTAAAGAAAATTATATGTAACTATATATAACTTAAATTATATGCAGTTATATATATAGTTATATAAATTAACTATATGTATGTATAGTTATATGTATAATTTAAATTATATATATAATTTAAATTATAACTATACATATATTTAAATTATGTATTATATATAGTCACATCTAATTTATATATATAGCTATATATAATTCAAATATATATATAGTTTTATATATTTATTTTAATGGCATACCTTTTTCACTAATTAGGGGACAAAGAAAAGGAACCCACTTGAACTATACATTTTTGTATCACTTCATATCAAATAGGGAGTATTTTTTTTTAATGTTTATTAAATTTGAGAGAGAGAGAGAGCGTGAACAGGGAAGGGGTGAGAGAGAGAGAGAGAGAGAGAGAGAGAGAGAGAGAGACAGAATCCAAAGCAGGCTCCGGGCACCAAGCTGTCAGTGAAGAGCCTGATGCGGGGCTCAAACTCAGGAACTGTAAGATCATGACCTGAGCCGAGATCAGATGCTTAACTGACTGAGCCACCCAGGTGCCTCTCAAATAGAGAGTATTCTAAATCAATTAAGACAGCGGTTAATATTATATATTATTCTGTACCAGAGCCTAATCTTTTTCTAATAAATGTTACAGAAAAAAATGCTTAGAGATACATATTAGGCAATGTTTTCATTAATTTACCCATCCATTCATTCAACAAACTTTTATTGAAAGCCTGCTCTGTGCCAATCACTACACTCAGCATTGGGGATACAGAAGTGCATACACATAATACCTGTTCTCAAGGAACTTGGGGTCTAGTAGAGGGAGACAGGCATGTTAAGAAATAAGTGTTATTAACTGTTTTCTACAGAAATACGTAGAAGCAGGATCAGACCATCCTGCCTGAGCAGAGTGAGGTCAGAAAATATTCACAGAGGAAGTGACCCTTTTGCCAAGTCTTACCAAGTGAGCAGGTGTTTACCTAGCACATTTGAATGATGGGGGCAGTGGGGAGGAAAGGCATTTTTGGCAAAGGGAACAACATGAGGCATACAGGTGTTGGAACTGTGGAACGTTGTATATTGTGTTGGAACGGAGACTATGGAAATTTGGGAGGCCATCAGGGAGTTCAGTAGGTTACAGGGTGAGAAAGAGAGATTGTACATGACAGAATAAAACAGATGATGGAGAATTTATACATAGAGGATGTGCTCAGGAGCTTTTGTACTACAGGACATATAGGCATTAAAGGATTTTAAGCAAGGTCATAAGATGAGCGGATCTTGAATGCTCAAGTCACAGTGTGAAGGACGCATTAAAGGGATGGAGGCCATTTGGACCGCTCCAGTGGTCTGCACTAGTGTGGAGTAGACTTGAACTGTTGGCCATGGTGATGGAGGAAGGGATGTGTGTGAGAGCCATTGCAGAGTTAGAATCCGCAAAGCGTCGTTACCATGTGGCTATAGGGGGTGAGAGAACAGTGAAGAGAGGATAGCCCAGATGGAGCAGATCTTGGAAGTAGAAGATGGTTTTAACCATGTAGAGTTAGAGATTTCCAAGAGGAGATGTCCTTGTAGGGGTTCCATTGAGGAGGTCTAGCCAGGAAGCACAGGTCTGCAAGCCATCAGTATTCTGGTTATGTGGTTCCACACACGAAAGTGCATGAATTGCACCTGTGGAGATGTGAAGGCGAGAGAGGACAACCAAAGACAGAACTGATGAGGCACTGACATTTGGAGGGAACCACCAGAGAAACACAGGAGAGGAGCAGCAGAGAGGTAGGAGGAAAACGAGGAGAGAGTAGCATTGAGAAGCGAGGTCTCAGAAAGAAACAGAGTTTGATCCTGCAGAAGAAAAGCAGGAAGGGGAAGAATGAAGGAATCTACTGAATTTGACAGTAAAGCTCACTGGTAACAAAACAATGAGATACAGGATTTTGGAATTCAGTTTGGCAACTGAATATTTAAAAGGTTTAAAATAATAACAGTGCCCAGTGCTGGTGATGATGCAGTAAGAAGGGCACTCTTGGAAACTGTCAGTAGAAGTGTAATTTGGTATAGCCCTTGTATTAAATTTTTAAGTATATATTCTTCATTCCTTCAATTAAACCTTTATATATTATCTGAAGGGAATACAAAGCCAAGTGTACAGAGATAACCATGCTGGGTTGTTCAGTACAGAGTCTAACACGGATAAACCTGGAAACAAACTGCATGACCCTTGGAAAAATTGGTAAAACAATCCTGACAGTGCAACTATTCAAAAGAATGAGGGAGAGTTACATGTGTGCATTTAGAAAAATGTCCTCCGTAAGTCCCAACGAAAGGGAACAGGTAGATTACAAATAGTGTGTACTGTATAATTCCATTTCTGTAAATATATATTTACCTCTTCTGTGGTTTTTTTTTTAAAGTATAGTTGACACACAATGTTAGTTAGTTTCAGGGGTACAACTCAGTGATTTGACAAGTTTTACACATTTATTTTTTAAATTTAGTTTAAAGATTTTATTTATTTATAAGTAATCTCTACACCCATCATGGGGCTCGAACTTACAACTGAGATCAAGAGTCGCATGCTCTGCAGACTGAACCAGCCAGGCACACCTGTGCTTTTTTTTTTTTAATCTGAAAGAATATAGAGTAAAAAGTTAACAATTTTTTTCTGAGGAATAAAATTGGACAAATTTTCACTCTCTGGATGTTGTTAAAATTTTTATCCAGTTGTAATAGAGGATTTATTACCAACTACAATACATATTTTCATGAGGGGGAAGAAGGTCATTGGTTTTATTTTAAGTTTTATTTATTTTGAGAGAGAGAAAGAGAAAGTGTGCAAGGGGCGGTGTGTGTGAGACAGAGAATTTGAGAGAGAGAATCTGAAGCAGGCTCTGCACTGTCGGCGTGCTGAAGAGGCAGTGCTCCATCTCAGGATGGTGAGATCATGACCAAAGTCATTGTTAATATTTGCCAGAGAACCTACCAGAAGCTTAACTACAGTGGGTTGAGGAGTAAGGAGATGCTGGGACATTGTTTTTCCAGGGAGCTCGTCCATACATACAAAAGAGAAGTAGCTAATTGAGAGTCCCTGGTAGAAAGAGGAAGTTATTTTTGAGAATGGACAGGCTTGGGGTGCGTGGGTGGCTCAGTTGGTTAAGTGTGTCTGATTCGTGGTTTCAGCTCAGGTCATGATCTCATGGTTCATGGGTTCCAGCCCTGCATCAGGTTCTGTGCTGACAGTGCAGAGCCTGCCTGGGATTCTCTCTCTCTCTCAAAATAAAGAAATAAACTTAAAAAAAAAAAAAAAGAATAGGCTTGAGCATTCACAGAGACAAGGGGGAAGAGTGGAATAGAGAAGAGGAAGGAGTTTGAGGGGGAGGGAGACGTCTGTGGGCAGCAGGTCTCAGAAGATCAGGTAGAAGACTTAATCTTGAGCTAGAAAAGGGATTGCCTTTGAGAAAGGCAACCCAGTCCTCTTCTCAAGGATTTAAATTCTGCCTCATGGGAAAATGAGATGATGCATTTTTTTTTTTCTTAATTCAAAACTATCGTGCAGACAGAGTGAAAAAAGTGAGTTATGGGGCTGAATCAGTGCTAGGGGGATTTAAAAAGGGGGAAATGACTCTCTCCTTTGGGGCTGGGGAGTTCACCCAGAGAAGGGAGCTGGTATCAGAAAGGAACCCTGGCCATAGCTGGTCCTGGCTCTGTGTCTCCACTGAGAGCCCCTCAGCTCTGCTCATACCGGGAACGTACTGTGACACCTCAGGACCAGCAAGGAAATCTTGCGGCTGGCCCAGGCCAGGGACATCCTAGCATTTTTCGGTGTAGTCAGAATTTTGCTCCCCAAAAAGACCTGGGAGCCCAAAGACCTGGGGTGTAGAGTGGCCAGATCTCCTGCTTAAGAACACACCCTCTTTCCTTCCCCGCCAAGGTTTGGAAGCACAATAGAAAGCTGGAGGCCAGAGATGGTTGCCGTGAACCACGAAAACTTGCAGAGCGCCTGGCGGTAGGTGACTGTCAGAGGCCCCTGCTGTGTCTCAGGGCGGCCTCTGCGGTGCTGTTTTCTCTGTCCCCCTCTCCACCAGAATCCCTGACCTCCCTCCAGGGCCTCACAGCCAGCCTCCCTCAGCAAGGCCCTCCTTGCCTCCTAGTTGGGCCCTGACTCTGCAGTGTCACGGCAGCAGGAACGTCCTCAGCGCTCTGCGGAAGGCTGTGGAAGTGGATTTCAAGGACAAAGACGGTCACCAATCTCAGGGCATCTACCTCTTCACGGGTGGCATCCCTGACCAGGACGTGGTGGGTAGGCCTCGTCCTGGGCATCCTTTCTGACCCCACATCTTCCCCTAGGTGGACGCCTAGCGACGGGTTTCCCCAGAATGATTTTCCAAACGAGATTTTATTTATGTATTTATTTATTTATTTTTAATTTTTTTAAAGTTTATTTATTTTTTATTTATTTATTTTACTTTTTAAAGTTTATTATTTTAAACATTTTAAGTTTATTTATATTTTGAGAGAGAGAGAGAGCAGGGAAGGGGCAGAGAGAGAGAGGGAGAGAGAGAATCCCAAGCAGACTCCACAAACCGTGAGATCATGACCTGGGCTGAAACCAAGAGTCAGACGCATAACCGACTGAGCCTCCCAGGGCCCCCCCCCCCCCCCAACAAAGTAGATTTTAATGTGCAGAAAAGTCACCTGGGATGTTGTGAAAATGCAGACCTTGTTCCCAAAGGCCTGGCCTGGGACCTGAGAGTCTGCCTTCCTGTCGAGCTCCCGGGAGACATCCATGCTTCTGGTCCCTAGACCACACTCGGCATGGCCAGGCTCTCAGGTCCACCCCCCTGGCCTTACCTATTAAGACAGAGAAATTGTGGCCCAAGCTCAGTTATCCTTCTGTCCTCAGCGTCTAGTACTAGACCAGGCACACAACAGGCCCTGAAGAAGGAGGATTAGGCTCAACTGACCTGAAACCAGTCGCTACAGGAGCCCTCAGCTGTGAGGCCTTCCTGCCCTCTCTCCCCTCACAGCCCATGCTCAGCGCCTACATGGCTGAGGCCTGTGGGGGCTGCGATCTCCAGCTGAACATATGTCTCTTCTACGTGGGCGAGCCCCAGATGGACATCATGCCCCCTGCCCGCTATGCCAGCCGCACCGACACAGCCGCCGCCTACCGGGAGATCACCCAGGCCACGGCCGGACGTTTCCACTGGTTTGGAGACACAGGTGCATGAACGAGTGTTGGCAGGCCCCTGTACCTCCTTCCTTCCAGAAAGTTGTCTTGGTACCAACATAGCTCCCTGTGCCATAGATATGTTCCAGAAAAAGGGCGTGTGAAAATCACGTTTGAAAAAGCAGAATTCCTATTCTAGGGATGGATGGTGGTGAGAATTGCAAGATAATATGAACATCCTTAATGCCACTGAACTGTACCCTTAAAACATGGTTAAAATGGTAAATTTTATGGTAAGCATATTTTATCACAATTTTTTAGAGGAAAAGGAAAAAAAAAAGCAAGCCTACTTAAAAATATTTTATTTACTTACTTATTCAGTGATTTATTTTTAAGTAAGCTCCACGCCCAGTGTGGGGATTGAACTCATGACCCTGAAATCAAGAGTCGCACGGATCTTCCTACTGACACAGCCAGGTGCCCTGACTTAAAAATATGTTAAGGCCAATATCGGGTCTTAACCAAGGACAAGGCATTTGTAAAGAAATGACAAGACAGGGGCGCCTGGGTGGCTGAATCGGTTGAGCGTCCGACTTCAGCTCAGGTCATGATCTCGCAGTTCGTGGGTTTAAGCCCCGCATCGGGCTTGGTGCTGACAGCTCAGAGCCTGGAGCCTGCTTTGGATTCAGTGTCTCCTTCTCTCTCTGTTCCTCCCCTGCTCACGCTCTGTCTCTCTCTCTCTCTGTCTCTCTCTCTCTCTCTCAAAGATAAATAAAGATTAAAAAAAAATTAAAAAAAAAAAGAAATGACAAGACAAAGGAAAGGGGGTTAGGGGCGGTAGACTGTGGGAAGGCAAACAGAAGGAGGGGACTAACATAAGGTCAGGGTTGTTTTAGTAACAACCAGGGTTGTTTGTTGTTTCCGGTGCTTTTCCTCCTCTTCCTGGCAAGGCAGAGGGAGACACCCTAAAATGGAAATTTACATCCTGCTCTTAGGCAAATGGAGGTGGGAGGAGGGTAGAGAACTTTTTGACTGTTTCTCAACTCTCTTCAGCTCAAAATAATCCTATGCCAAAATGGCATATTTTGGGATGGCATGCATATTCTGATCCCCTACAACTATCACAAAAAAAGAAATTGTTGGGGTGCCTGGGTGGCTCAGTCAGTTGAGAGTCCAACTCTTGATTGCAGCTCAGGCCATTATCTCAGTGTTTGTGGGATCAAGCCAGCTCTGTGCTGACAGCATGAAGCCTGCTTGGGATTCTCCCTCTCCCTCTCCCTCTCTCTCTGCCCCTTCCCCACTCGTGCCTACCTCTCTCTCTCAAAATAATTAAACTTAAAAAAAAAAAAAGTACTCACTGTCTAGGATGCCTGCCTGGGTCAGTCAGCAACTCTTGATATCCATAGCATGAGCTGAAACCCCACATTGGGCCTAGAGCCTAGTTAAAAATGAATAAATAAATTAGGTTTAAAAAAAAAAAAAGTGCAGGGGCACCTGGGTGGCTCAGTCGGTTGAGAGTCCGACTTCGGCTCAGGTCATGATCTCACAGTGCGTGGGTTCGAGCCCTGCATCAGGCTCTGTGCTGACAGCTCGGAGCCTGGAGCCTGCTTCGGGTTCTGTGTCTCCCTCTCTCTCTGCCCCTCCCCCACTCACGCTCTGTCTCTCTCTCTCTCTCCCCCTCTCTCTCTCTCTCAAAAATAAATAAACACTTTAAAAAAAAGTGCTAACTTTCTCTTTTCTAAAGTGACATAAATTTTCTTTTTTCTTTTTTTTTTAAAGTCTTATTTATACATTTTTGAGAAAGAGAGAGAGAGCCAGCGCGCTCAAGTGGGGGAGGGGCAGAAAGAGAGAGAGAGAATCCGAAACAGGCTTTGTGCTGTCAGTGCAGAGCCTGACATGGGGCTTGATCTCATGAAATGTGAGACCATGACCTGAGCCAAAATCAAGAGTTGGACACTTAACCGACTGAACCACCCAGATGCCCATAAGTTTTCTTTTTTAAAATATACTTTAAAAAAAATAAATAAATAAAATAAAATATACTTTTAAGTATGTTAGATAGACATTATGATGATCATTTCACAATATATATAAATATTCATGTATATAACAAAATGATTTGTTGTACACATGAAACTAATATCATGTCATATTATGTGATACATTATGTCAATAATATATGTCTCAATTACATATATACATATATATGCTTTTAAGTAACAAAAGCGATAATACAGATAATGGATTAGGTGGTATGGAGATAAGGCAAAATCATGACCGGGACACAGGAGTGATTGAGGCTCAGGACCCACTAGTACATTCCACCCTCTCTGATTTAGAAATGAAGAAATGACTCCCAAGGACATGAGTTACCTGTGGTACAAAATCAGTGGCATAGCTGGGGCTGGAACCCTGGGGCCCTGTTTCCCAGCTCTTTCCATGAAAAGCATTGGGCATATACATAGAAGTTATTGTCGGTGATGATTGCTAATAACAGGACACACTTCTAGAATAGTTATCATATGCCAGACACAGTTCCAAGCATTTTGCATGTATTAGTATTGATTCCTCACAATGATCCTCTGAAGTAGGTTATCCCCATTTTACAGATGGGAAAGCTGAGACAGAATCCAAAAGCATGTGGTTAGTAAGCGGTGGAACCAGGACTTGAACCCAGGCAGGCCAACTTCAGAGTCTGTCTTCTTAGTCATTACATTCCAGTCCCTCTCAAATAAGTCACCAATATTCACTTCAGACACTAGATAGTTTAATCCTAAGGTGGGTCTTCTTATTCAATGGAATAGCGGGACCATCACTCCTAGCCTGTCCTTCCTCTGGGTGAAGGCAGTCAGCTGCGTGCAAGCCACTGGGTCCTGGGGCCGGCCCCACTACTGGTAACTTCAATGTACCTGCCCATCCCCTTCACCACTGGGTGGGGCTGTGGGGGTGGGGGGTGGGGGACCTGGTCAGCACAGCCCATCAGGACCCCTTCCTGCCCCTCGGGCTCAGGTCACCTCCACACAGCCCTCATGTAAAGAGATATGGACGCTCTCCATGATCTACACCCCTCCTCCATGCTCATGATGTGCCTTGCTTCCAGGTATTTACGAAAGCGATGACATCAATGCCATCGTGTCTGAGATGGAAAAGGCTCTCAACTACTCCCAAAAGGTATGCCTTACGTGTGGGCAAACGACTGCCCTTCTCTATTTGTGCCCTGCGGCTGCCATATAAAGTACCACAAATTAGGCGGCTTAAAGCAATAGACATTTATTCTCTCACCGTTTCAGAGGCTAGAAGTCCGCGATTAAGGTGGTAGAAGGGCCATACTCCTTCTGAGGTCTCTGAGTAGAATCCCTCTGTAGCCCTTCCTAGCTGTCAGTGCTGGTTGGTGTTGAAAAAATTGCACAGGGGGCACCTGGCTGGCTCAGTAGGTTAAGCGTCCGACTTGGGCTCAGGTCAGGATCTCACAGTTCGTGGGTTTAAGCCCCGCGTCAGGCTCTGTGCTGATAGCTCAGAGCCTGGAGCTTGCTTTAGATCCTGTGTCTCTTTCCCTCTCTGCCCCTCCTCTGCTTGTGCTGTCTTTCTCTGTCCCTCAAAAGTGAATAAACGTTAAAAAAATTTTTTAATAAAAAAATTTTTAATAAAAATTAAATTAAAAATTGCACTGGATACTTGTTTAAAATGGCAAGGAAGGGGGGCACCTGGGTGGCTCAGTCAGTTAAGTGTCCAACTCTTGATATCAGCTCAGGTCATGATCTTGTGGTTTGTGAGTTCAAGCCCCTCATTGGGCTCTATGCTGACATCTCAGAGCCTAGAGCCTGCTTCAGATTCTGTGTCTGCCTCTCCCTCTCTTCCCGTCCCCACCTCTCTCTCTCTGAAAAAGAAGTAAACATTATTTTTTTTTTAAATAGCACTTGCCCTAAAAGCATAGTTGGCATGCTTTCTTGGCACGAGGGTTTGGGACCCCCAGGGAATTAACTAGCCCAGTGCCTGAGGGATCCCACACCCTACATACATGGGACTTACAATTAATAGTTTTGATCCACAGTGCTTATGGCCCCAGAAACAGGAGCCCAGAGGTGCCAATGGACCCAGTCTCTCCTGCTGTGTGTGTGTGTGTGTGTGTGTGTGTGTGTGTGTGTGTGTTTTGTGCATGTGCACTCTGTCTGCCCCCTGCTTGGAGGCACACCGTGGCTGGGGTGCTGCTAACCTGCCCAGTCCCCATTGCAGTGTGCCTTACTGGTGTCCTCACTGAAGAACCAGTCTGGGAAAGAAGTGGAAAGCTCAGCCCTCCTGAAAGAAAAACCAAAGATGTTCAAGCAAAGAAGTCAGCCCAGGAAACTCTATTCTTCCAAGCCCACAGCTTCCTCGGTGGCCAGAATGGTTTGACTCCCCTCCCTAATAACACAGCGTGGATTTTGTTGCCACCTTGTCTCCTAGTCTTTCCTAGATCTTAAAATGACCCAGGCCACTCTCCCAGACCCCAGGGCCAGCAGGGTGGGGCAGGGTGCTCAGTGGTCAATGTCCCGGGGGTACCTCCAGCTCCCCCTCTTCTGGGGGATCTGCTTCTCAGCTCTGGGGGCATCTCTGGCCTCCTCTCCACCCACCTTTGGCTCTGCCTGGCTATCTCAGCTTGATTCCTGTGCCGGGTACTAAGGACTCCATGGAATTGGCACCCACTGTTACATCTGATGGCTGTAAGGCAGGAGGGCTTATCCTGGAGGGTCTGTTTGGGCAAAGGGTATCTAATGGGCTCCTGCTGCCATGGGAGCCACTGCTGCCCAAGGCTTAGCAGGGGCCTGATAGGACCCTGAGGGTAGACCTGTGCCTGCTAGGGCCTTATCCCCGTCACAGCCGATCCAACCTGTCCTACCTAAAATATCCACCCCACTGCAGAAATCAGAGAGACCTCAGAATGACTCCGGACTCCACAGTGCTTGTGAGCAGAAGCAGCAAATACCTGGAGCTCTTCAGTGTTTCACTGATGGACAGATCCTTGCAAACATAATGCATTTGCAGAATGAGGGGACCAGTCCGGATCTTGTGTCGTCTACTCTCAGCCCGGGGGCTGCACTTCCAGGAGGTTCTGTCCACACAGGTTCTGCCCTCATTCAAAGAATTCAAGCAGGTTCCAGGAACCAGCCCAGATGCAAATTCTGGGACGAAATCCCGGAGTCTCAGGGGCTGTGTCTTGGGCCTTCGGTGCTTTCCGAGCAGATTCAGAGTGAAGAGGCTTGGGCTGTGCCAAGGCCTCCAAAGAGGCTCCTGGAATGAGGGCCAGGTAGCAGCAGCCAGGCCTTTTCACAGCAGCTCACCCAGTGGTGTGAGCTGGTTGGTCCAAGGCCCTGGGTAACTCTGTTCAGCCATTGCCACATTGCACTTGTGCCCAGTAATGAAGGACTCCTCCCTTAAAACTGAGATGCCCAAGAAGGCACAGAAGTTACCCAAATGGTTGCTTGTCATGCTAGAGGCCCAAAAATCCCAGTCCTAGGAAGAAGGGTGGTAACTGAAGCAAGTTCTGGCAAATCCCACGGGTATGCTAGCATGCCCTCCCTCCCTGTTATTAAACACCCACACACGCACGCACACAATTTTTCACCTCAAAACCCAGTCGCCTCTGAATCTGCTGCAGGAGATGGGGCAAACATGTCAGAGGAATCGACTCCCATAGGCCCCTCCCTGCATGGCTTCCTAACGGACAGGCTGAGACTGGGGTTTCATCCCAGAATTTGGGAAGGCAGGGGAAGGCGATGCCTCTAGGCTGGCTCTAGGCTGGGCAGAACCTTCCAGAAACACAGCCCCTGGGATGGGAGTAAGCTACACATGGTCTGGGCCTGCTACAGAGAACAGGCCACTGATAGGAAAGACGGCCTGTTTTCTAGAGCCTTAAAGATGACCGTGACAGAAAGAAGAGCTCCCCCTTGGAAGCTCTGACATGGCAGCCACTTAGTGGCAAAGCAGGCGTCCCACCAGGTAAGCGTGACCGTGCTCAGGCTGGTGGGTAGGGGGGTGGAGGGCATGGCCAAGACATGTATTAATTATAATGGTAACCAAAATGACTGATGATCATGAGTCTTTATCATGTGCTCACCCTTCTGCTAAGATTGTCCCAAGTAAAGCTTACCATAATCAGTCCTGTGTGACAGGTAATCTATTAGTTCCCCATTTCACTGATAAAGAAATTTAGGCCCAAGACCGGCTAAGGATAATGACCAGTGCCAGCTGGTCATGACAGGGCCTCAGTATTTTTATTTAAGTATTCAGCTCATAGAAGCAAGACCATGTATCTTATTAATTTTTTTAAGTTTATAGAGAGGGAGGGAGGGAGGGAGGGGTAGGGGCAGAAAGAGAGGGAGAGAGAATCCCAAGCAGGCTCTGTGCCGCCAGCACAGAGCCCGATGTGGGGCTCGAACTCACGATCAGTGAGATCAAGATGCGAGCCGAGATCAAGAGTTGGATACTTGACTGTCTGAGCCACCTAGGCACCCCCGTGTATCTTATTTCTAATGTCAAAGACATAGCAGAATGGTTCAGAGCAGAGTTGTGGAGTCAGCAAGACCTGGGTAGAATCTTTGCTGTGCCCTTACGGATCCTGGGCCCCACTCACCTTGACTATAAACTGGGGCACGTTGAGGATAAGCTGATACGGGTTACGGAAAGCACTTAGCGCCACGCCTGGCACACATCGGTACTTGGTAAATGGCAGCTTTAGCTGTTGCCGATGCAGGTGAGGCCAGAAGACTTGGGGGTAGTCCCTGAGGACCTCAAGGCCATCTTGAAGGCCTATTTCAAGGGCAGAGCATAGCTGAAATTGACAAATCTTCCAGACAAGCTGGACAGCGTCACCGCATGACCCCACCAGGCTGCTCCAGCCAACAGGCCAATTTTCCTCCAGCTTCAGCCCAGCCAGTGAAAGAAGGGACCACAGAATGGAGGAGGAAGACCAAGTGGAGGGAAGCAGAGACGTCTCTCTCACTGTTTTATACGGAGACGGGGAATAATGTGGGTAAGCAGGAGGTTACACAGATGTCTGGATGGCCCTGGAAGAACTGTAAGGTCAGCAGGCCCGTGGGTAGGGAGACCCCTCCAGCTGTCCCAGGATGTGGGCAGCAGTGTCTCCAGAGCAGGCGTATCCTCAAACCATTCAGGTCTCCCAGTCCAGGGAAATGGGCATGCGAGTTCTTGACACTGCTCATCCTCCATCAGAGGCAGTGTCCTCAGCTCTGAGGCTGATTGGGAAATTGGGAAGGGAGTGGAGATGAGTGTCCTCGGGTCCCTACCCACTCCCCACCCCCACAATTGATTGCTGCAAAATGGTACAAGTCCCCCAGTAATGATTCACTGAGGTGTAGAGAGGCGAGGTCCCAACGCTTCCCCTGATCCACCTAACAGCCTCCCTCTACCCTTCAGCAAATTGGCCTAAGGAATTTTCCAGCTGATTTGATTGACAGAGAAATTAAATGCAAAAGGAAGCCAAAGAGGGGAGTGGAGGCGAGAGGGAAGAGAGGTGCACGAGGTAACCTCACTCTGTTTCTCCTAGGCTCGGTCTACAAGAAATACCCTCAGGGAAGGGGAATACGAAGGGTTAGCTCTTCTATCCAGTTGCCCAGGAAGGATGCAGTTTGCTCAAGCCAAGAGGTATTAAGTTCTTGGAACCTGCACACACCCCTCAAGCAATAATCCCTTCCGCCAACCTTCCACTCGTAGGTAGGTGGACATACTTGGACGTGGAGACGCATGTGCTCACAATGGCTGCTTAGTATGGCAGATGGGAAAGAGTTTAAATAGACCTGTGTTGGAAACCTGGGTCTGCTGCTTCCTAGCTGGGTGACCTTGGGCAAGTCATTTAGCTACACCCAATCTCAGCGTCCCCGTTTGTAAAATGAATCCAGTTGTATATCTGCTAGGATTGATGACTAATTGAAGTATATTTTGGGTAAAGCACTTAGTGGTGTCAGAACCTTCTGGCTGCAGGCAGGACAAATCCCCCTTCTTGTTCATATCCTGAAGATACAAACATTCAATGAGAGTCTCTTTCCACAACCATTCAGTAAGAGTCTGAGCTTGGTTCTGACTGGAGCCTGACTCGATCCTGGAGCCATGCTTGATTGCCGCGAGCCTGCCCGTTCTTGTATCTCTCACCGTGACAAGGAGACAGAGATCACCCTAATTGGTTTAGAGTCTGAACTTCAGACTAGTCATGGCTTTCCACTCAAATTTTGTGGGAGAGAGTTGAAATGGCTATTGGAAAAGCAACAGCGTCCACCAGACTAGAAAGTAGCAGGTTCCCTGTTGCCGGTATTTCTTGTGCATCTCTCCCCAGTGCAGGGGAAGGAATCTACATGCCCTGGGTGCTCCATGAAGACCTAGAAACCCCACACTGCAAACACAAGACAGATTTCAAATACAACATTTTAATAGATGAGTCAGACCATCATTCTATTAAGCCTACATTACCCAAGATAATAGTTCTTTCTTTTATTCTAAAGTGGGTAGCAAATTATGGGCTCAAAAAACTGAGGATGGAAATCTCCAGATACATCGGTCCCAGCTGCACTCATCAGAAGTCAGCCCAGGGGCTGGCGTCAGCCAAATACTGCAACATCCTGCCCAGTATAGAGATCAATGTAAGTCATGGTTTTTGTTGCTATTGTTTCCTTTCTCCCACCTCCTGCCTGTGATCAGCTTCAAATGGCACAATGTGTTGGTGAGAACTCCATGTGAATGTACATGGCTTCTCTTCCTGCTTCTATCCAAAATTGGGACTGTTCTTGGCACATAGGGATGCAGATACTGTTGGAAGAAAAGTCAACTCCTTAGGGCGCCTGACACCATCTTCCAGAGCTAGAAGGGCTCCATGGAGTGAGAATTAGAAATAGTTGCTGAGGGGGGCGCCTGGATGGCTCAATCGGTTGACTCTTGATTTTGACTCTGGTCATGATCCCAGGTCAGCTCAGGTCATGATCCCAGAGTCGTGGGATCAAGCCCCTCATGGAGCCTGCTTAAGATTTTCTCTCTCTCCTTCTCCCTCTACTCCTTCCCCCTACTCTTTCTCTCTCTGTCTGTCTCTAAAATAAAAATTTTAAAAAACCACACACACAGAAAATAGTTGCTGAGAATAGGGTACTGGCTGAAGAACTCAGCAGAACTCTGTACCCCAATATTGCTGATGATTCTGTTAAGATGGGGAGCATCGGGGGGTTCCCTCCTCCCCTGGGGGGGAGTGTTTTCTAGTTTCTAGTTTGGGGATAATTTTTTCATTGCTAAAACACTGGAACAAGTAAATTTAGTACAAATGAAAAATGAATCATGCTGCTTTTCTTTTTGTTTTTGGAAGACCCCATTTTCTATCCTTGCCATTTTATGTGACGTTATTGATGTTAGGGGAAACTAGAAAGCCAAAAGTACCACCAATGCAAAATTATTCACCAGAAGGATTTTATGGGGGTTTTATCATGCTGTGCCCTTCTCCATCTAAGGTCATCTTTTAGTTTGACATTTATGGACTTCCCATCCTACCATGAAGGGTTTTCTAATTTAAAATTTAGAGATGCTATGTTTTTTATCATTTCAGTGACCGCGTGTGCCACCAAACCATCATCCCAATTCCCCTACTCCTTCTAGAACCATAAATCTAGTGGTTTGGTCAAAGAAAAAGCCTTTAAGCAAATATATATATGCCTAATAGAGGTTTTTGGAAATTATTAACCGCAACCAACTAAACTATTTAAGGAGATGATGGAGATATGAAGAAAGCTGATGGGGCAAAGTTTGCCTTGGCTTGTCTTAATCCAGGGGGTAGTGAGACATATCCAGTGGACGCCCAGGGAAATGGAAGCATACATCACATGTCTGGAGAAGGTGATGAGGCGCTATGTCCAGAGGCTGCAGTGGCTGCTGTCTGGTGAGCCTGCCTGCTGTCCTGGAGGGTGGAGGGGCATGAGGGGAAGTGCAAGGTCAACCCAGGGATGAGGGTCAGTCCTTCCCAGACCAGGTGCACAGGTCAGGGATGAGGCCAGGAAGGTCATCCAGCTACAACATGATTTCTGGATTCCAAGGTCAGGCAAGGTGCCGGATGACAGGGAGGTGGAGCATGGGCCGGTGGGCACCAGAAGGGAACCAGGCCTGTCCAGGCCCACCCTGCAAGGCCATGTCCCGCCCCTTGCCTTCCTGGATGTGACTGAGGGGCTTTCTCTCAAGAGGCTCAATTCAACATTGATTTGACCCCCATAGAACTTGTCTACAAAGGCAGAAACGAGAGGAAGTCCTGACAGAGAAGAATCCCCTGTTCTTCTTTACAGAGGGCACCAAGGCCCCTTCAGGGCAGGTGGACAGCAGGGCTGGCCCAGGAGAGCCAGGCTCACACCCTAGAGGAGGGTGGGCTGGAGATCAAGAGACGGCCGGAAGCATCAAGTTCAAGAGGCCAGGCAGATAGCCGGAGCTGGACAGGAGAGTGTTTAGGCTTTGGGGCCTGGAGGGTTCCTGGGACAACAGGAGGAAGGAGGGAGGGAGGCTTTTATAGAGGTCCCTATGTGGGCTCCTCAGGGTCCCACACAGATTCATTAGATCCAATCCTCTGCAGTAGAACCTGGTAAAATAGACCATGTGCAGTGGGGTATAGTGATGACTGCTGCTTTCCAAAGCCTCCGGAGGGCACTGCCAGAGCCACGTGTAGTCGTCGCGTCAGAGGCTGACACGGGGGCAAAGAGGTTGTGTGCCTCTCTCCAATCGCAATGCACGTTTGCTGCTGGGAAGGGTGTGAAGATCAGCAATGCTGCCACCCCAGTGCCACCCAGTACTTCAAAACACCACCAACACTTCCAAACCCAGGGCTGCTTCACTTATTCACTCGTTCATTATTCAACAAATGTGTGTTGCTCTCCCACCAGGTGCTGGGGAGATGGTGGAAGGCAACACCCAACACGGTCCCTGAGCTCGTGGAGCATATGGTCTAGGAGACAGACATTAACCAAAGAGTCCCACAGACAAGTCTAATGTCACGGTGGTGACGTGTGTAGGGAGGAGATAGGTATGGGCAGTGAGAGCCTCTAAGAGGGGCAGCGGGCCTGGATAGGAAAATCACAGGAGGCTTCCCTGAGGAGCCAAGATCCGAAGAGTGAATAGATGTTACCTGGGCAAAGAGAGAAAAGACAGGCATGTCTGAGGTGCTGGGGGCTGGGTCGGGGGGGGGGGTCGGTGCTGAGTATAAGGACTAAAAGGAAGCCTGTGTGGCTGAGGACGAGGGAGAGTAAGAATGAGACCATCCCAGAGAGATGAGGCCATGCCCAGTCTTTGTCCTTTATCCTAAGAGCAATCAAAGCCACTAAATGTTTTAAATAGGGGGAAATGATCAAGTTAGCATTGGCAATAATCGCCCTGGTTCTGCATGGAATACAAATTGTTGAGGGGATAGAGCTCGTAGTAGCCCGGGTGAAAGACTGGGCTAGCTGGAAGAGGTGGGGATGGTAGAGATGGACGGAGTGGGCGGAGTCAGAGAGATGCAGGAGGTCAAAACGACGGGGCTTGGTGGCTCGCACTGTTTCCACCATCTGGTTCCTAAGACGGATCGGCCAGCCGTTTGCAGCTGGAGTTTCCTCGACTCAACTGGCTGGCTGGCCATCTTCATGGAACGTCGCCCATGCCTCAGGATGACCCCTCTCTTGTCATGTGGACATGAGCACTGCCAGGGAACACCCCAGATGAGTCCTGGAAGGTTCCTGGCCAGTGGGTCCAGCCAGCTCAGTCCATCTTTTCCTGGAAAGCAGCCGATCTTTTCTGTGGCAGTTTTTCCATTTTCTTCTACGACTGCCTCCAGGAAGGTCGCTGAGGCGTGATTCAAGAACGCTGGATGCGTTGTCTTCTGTTCTTCGGCTTTCCCCTGGGTCACTTCTGTATTTAGCCTCGTGAAACTAAAGGCTAGGGTTAGTGGTTGTCTGACTAAAGTGTGGGTTGGAGGACATGGGTTTCTCAGTGGTCACTGCCAGTCTGTGTGACCCTGGCAAGGGTCTCCATCCAGTCCTCCTGATTCCTTCCACAGTCTTTCTCTCTGTCCTTGAGCAGAGAGGCCCAGGCTTGCCCAGGCTGTTCCTTCCACACCTTCACCTCTTTCCTCCGCTAGCTGCCCATCCTGCAGTGGTAGCTCACCCACCGAACTCAGATTCTTCCCACTACTGCTCTGTCATGACCCTCGGAGAGCCATAGCTATGGATTTAACATCTGTCTTGCCTGCCCAACTCTCAGCTCCAGGAGGCCAGGCAGCCTCTCTCCATCACACTTTGCACAGTGCCGGGCTCCGCTGATGTCTGTTGACCAGCTGACGGACTCCGTGCTCCATAACATCTTTTCCAGCCCCAAACAATACCGTAACACCACTTAGTCCAGGCGCTTAACTGTAGGGATGAGGAAACTCGGGCCAGAGTGGTTACAACCTCTTGTGCAGGTGATCACAGATCACAGGCAAAGACACAGCTGAAACTGTGATGTCCCAAAGCCCAGGCCACTGACCGACTCTGCCCTTGGACAACTGACGCCCCTCACCCCTCGACAACATCACAAAGGCCATCTCCCAGTGGGCTAACATCTGATTGTTGACCAGTGAGGCAACAGGTGTATTTGGTAGACCTTGTATTTGATAGCTGCCGTGAGAAAAGCCAGCAGTGGCAGGAGCGACCCCTCACTCCTTCCCTGCCTCTGCCCCCACGCCCTCGGAGCAGGGAGCCGCCGATTATTTGGCACCATTTTGGAGAGCAAAGTGTGCATCCTGGTGGACACGTCGGGATCCATGGGCCCCTACCTGCAGCAGGTGAAGACGGAGCTGATTCTGCTGATTTGGGAACAGCTGCGCAAGCACTGTGACAGGTGAGAGGCAGGGGGTGAGTGGGTGCGTGGCAGGAAGCGCTGTAACAGGTGAGAGGGAAGGGGGTGAGTGGCTGTGAGGCAGGAAGATCAAAGGGGAAGTTCATTGGGCTTCCCTCCTCACCGCTCACAAGCCTGGAGCTGTAGCTTATTTGAGCAGTAACTCTGCATCCTGTTGCAGAAATAAAGCAGCCTTCAGAAATCCATCTCTGGCCCAGGGACCATTGCAAACAGAGCAAAGGAACCAGCAGGTGGCCTTCAATTGTAGATTTCAGCTGAACTTGATTTTTTTTTAATTAAAAAAAAATTTTTTTTTAACATTTATTTATTTTTGAGACAGAGAGAGACAGAGCACGAACGGGGGAGGGTCAGAGAGAGAGGGAGACACAGAATCTGAAACAGGCTCCAAGCTCTGGGCTGTCAGCACAGAGCCCGACGCAGGGCTCGAACTCACGGACCGCAAGATCATGACCTGAGCTGAAGTGGGACGCTCAACCGACTGAGCCACCCAGGCGCCCCTCAACTTGATTTTTTAAGAGATTGGGGTTTGGGGTTGTTTTCTCTACCCAGAAAAATTGACCCTAGGAGACAGTAGGAGACTGGTCCTAGACTGGGATTCATCCTTGCCTTAATAACAGTAAACATTTATTGAGCACTTGCTGTGTGCCAAGCACCTTATGTGCATGATTTCATTCAATCCTCACAGTGCCCCAATGAGGTATTTCCATTATTATCCCCAATTTTCAGAAAAGGAAATTAGGGCTTAGAGAGATTAAGTAATTTGCCAGAGATCACATGACCTGTAAGTGGCACAGAGGTGGGGTGCCGATCTATTTCATCTGCATCTAGAATCGTCAGCGCGTACCTCCTCCTTCTCATTCTCCCCAAGGGGCCCCGGGGCTCGATGTAGGGTCTTGACACTGATAGGCTTGCATGGTCCTCACAGAGGTTACTTCACCCAGGCATCTTCTAACCCATCTCTTTCACCTTCTCTCTGCCCCTACCTTTTCCACTCCCCTCCCCAGGTTTAACCTGCTCAGCTTTGCGGAGGACCTACAACTGTGGAGGGACACTCTGGTGGAGACCACAGATGCAGCCTGTCACGAGGCTATGCAGTGGGTGACCCACCTGCGTGCTCAGGGGAGCACCTCAGTCTTGCAAGCATTACTGGCAAGTTCTGCCCCCGAGCCCGACTCCGTAACAAAACAGAAATACCATCACCCCTTCTACCGATCCCGCATTATGCTTTCAAATTACAAAGAGCCCTCTTAGATCTACGAAGTGTTACTTTATTTCATTGTCCCGACAACCTGGTGAGAAAGTGATCCTCGTTGTCACTTTAGAGTTGAAGGCACAGAGGCTCAGAGAGGTTAAGTGACTTGCTGGGATTAACCAGCCCAGAAGTACGCCATGCTTTCTCCTAGACCTTGGCAGCTTCCTTGGTCTGTGATAGATGAAAGGGGGGAAGGGAGGGTCTCTCACTCTAAATGGACAAGTCAGTGGGATCCAATCAGAACTATTTCCCTTGGGGACAGCAGGCAATTCGTTTTTGCCCTTCCTGGTTAGTGCCTAGCCCTGAGCCAGACCACCCTCCCGCTCTCTTTCAGAAAGCCTTCAGTTTTCACGATGTGGAAGGATTGTACCTCCTGACCGACGGGAAGCCAGATACAAGCTGCAGCCTTATTCTGAATGAAGTCCAAAGACTCAAGGAGGAAAGAGATCTGAAACTGCACACCATTTCCCTGAACTGCTCAGGCAGGTGGGCAAGAAGGAGCAGGGGCTGAGCTGTACGCCTTTCCCACGGCTGCGTGTGTGAGGTACACATGTGAGCAGCTGGCCCAGTCCAGGGACTCACTTTAGACCCCAATCTCTCTGGGGCCCAACTCTGTGAGTGAGAAATGAGGAGGGTGCAGGCAGGCGTTACATCAGAGTGAAAGCCCTCCCTCCACCTCCAGCTTGCCCCTCTCAGGCACCGCAGTCCTGACTTTCTCCAGTATGAGAATGGATTTGCGTCCATTCCCACGGTCACGTGTGGTCTTCGCCCTCCCAATCTTTCTCGGAGCACATTTGTGAAAATTGATGGGAAAAACGTTTAAAGTAGCATTGCCACGGTTATTTTTTTATAAACGATCACCGCAGAGCAACATGTGTTGGAAAAGAGAGATTCTGCTCCTTCAGAAAAAGACTTGAATGTTTTTGGCAAAACTGTGATTACTTTGGTGAATTTTTTTTTAATGTTTATTTTTGAGAGAGACGGAGAGAGAGTGAACAGGGGAGGGGCAGAGAGAGAGGGAGACACAGAATCTGAAGCAGGCTCCAGGCTCTGAGCGGGGCTCAAACTTAGAATGGTGAGATCGTGACCTGAGCCAAAGTCAGACACTTAACCGACTGAGCCCCCCAGGCGCCCCGCTTTGGTGCATATTTGATCTGTCTAAACCACGAGCTTCATAAAGGCCACGCTTGTGTCCCTGCCAGCCCCAACACGTAGTAGCAGGTACTGGCTCCGTGTCCATTTAAGGAACGTGTGCTGGCTGTGTGCTTTCCCACTAGCTGGTGACCCTGAAGCAGGGAATCTGCTTCATGCAGCAGCTGCCTCGCCCATAAACTGACGGGGGTGGGCTTGGTGATGCCAACGTGGTCTCAGTGGCACAGGGCCTCAGGGTCCAGGGCCCACTGCCGCACAGACTTAAGCTCCCCACAGGCTAGGGGTGCAGAGGGAACTTGCCTGGCCAGTCAGCGGGCCAGCCTCAGAACATCTGTTCTCCCAACTAGGGCGGCGGTTGACTTCCTGAGAAATCTAGCCTCCCTCACGGGGGCCCGCTATCACTGCCCTGTTGATGAGGACACACTCTTCAAAATCCACGGCCTGCTGACCAAGGGCTTCGTGGACGAAAGGGTAGGTTGTGGAGCGACTGAGTGAGGTCTGTTCAGATGTCTCGATATAACGTCATTCCCCCCACCTGAAAAGATCTCTGCTTCTCTTGTGAGAATACGAAGTATTGGCTAGAAAGGGCTGTGTTTCCCTGCTGCTCTTCCTCGAGGCTGGCTCTCCTCGGAGTGGGAAAGCAACACAGCTTGGAGGTGTTATTTATTTAAGTCAATCAATCAATCAATCAATCAATCTCTACACCCAACCACCCAATACGGGGCTTGAACTCACAACCCTGAGATTAAGAGTCACATTCTTTGCCTACAGAGCCAGCCAGGTGCCCGTGGAGGTGTTATTTACTAACAGAACAGTTCACATTCATTGCACTTACTTGTGCAGGTCCATTGCTTTATACAGACTACCCCTTTCAATCCCCTTAACCACTATTATACCCATTAAATGGATGAATAAATAGGCTCAGTAAGGGACAGGAATACACCTAAAGACATAGCAAATGGTAAAGTCAGCCCAGACACTCATGCTCTTAACCTCTTTGCTGTAAGTCCTGCTTATTTCTGTGTCCCTGTGTTCAATTCATTGAAACACAGATATTCAAATGATCTAAGTAATAAATCTGGTAAAGTCACAGTTTCTATCACACATGCCAGATACGAGAATGCCAAAGATCCTCTCCCGGTCTGACTGAAAAGCTAGGCACGTGTTTATACCTTTTGGGAGCATGGTGCTCTCAGAACATTTTCAAGGCAACAAATCATCACGTAAGACAACCAACCAGAATTCCAGAACCTCTTTTTGGAGGTTAAAGATGACAGGACATGGCCTAATTTGTGAGGTCAAGTGCTTTGCAGGACTCCTTCGTTCAAATACGTCTTCTAGGGATAAATACTACAAATAGTTCAGAGAACAGCACAAGTGACAGTAACAAATATTCACCCGTCCTTATAACCCAGGAAAACAAACTTGACAATGTTGCGAAAATCCTCAGTTTGATGCCACAAAAAATCAGGTTCTATGAATAGCCTCCAGATGCAGAATGGGATCATTCCTCTCCTGCTGCGAAGGGCAGAGGGAGCCTCTTTCTTTTGTACATTCTCTTGCTGATCGTGAGCACTTGTGTCTCTAACTCTAGCCTCTGGAATTCCACTGGCTGACACAAGAGAAAAGCTGCCTGTGCAGCTGTTTTACTAGAAGCAATAGGGAAAGGGCAGAATAGATCTCACTGGGTAACAGTGAGATAAGGAGCATGTGCCACTTCTGTTCTACTGAGAAGAGAGGCGCCGACTGCCGTGAAGTCCAATGAACACCTTGGTTCGCCACTACCCACTCCGCTGACTCTCAGACACCTTACCTCAAAGTGTTCCACTTGCAAAGTAGCTACCTTGGCAGGTGGTGAGCTCCTTGTCTCTGGAGGTATGCAAACCGAGGCCCACAGATTGCCTGCACTGGGTGGGAGGCTGCATTTGATTAGGTCTAATTTTTTTTTTTTCCCTGAGATTTTGGATTTTCAGGTTGCACCCAGTCATTGAATGAATCTAATTTCACACTCATTTCCCCTTTCCAAGGACCCCGTATTGCCACTATTTGAAGGAGATGATTTGAGAAGATTGGCCCAGGAGATCACCAAGGCCAGAAGCTTCCTCTGGAAGGCCCAATCCTTCAGGTATGCCCTTCGAGCAGCCCCTCACACCTGCCTCGTGGCTCTAGCCCACCCAGACCCCGGGCCTCATCAAGACTTGGGCCCATCCTGCTGATGACACAGCGTTCCTGCAAGAGCTCCTGCCTGCTTCTCCCCACCAGGCCCAGAAATCTGGGCGTCAGGGGGACCTCCTCGCTTCATCTCCTGTCCACTAGGTCTCAACTCCGGAAGAAAAACAACACAGAACCAAATGTCACTCTTTTCTAGAGAAGGGTTCTCAGGTAAGAGGAGGTGATGAGCTCTCTGTCTCGTAAGTATCCACCAAGGACGAGGCAGCATGCTCAGTGTCATGGGTAGTAGTAACTATGGGGGGGAGGGAGGGATTGGAAATAATGATTCCTCTAAATTGAAAGGCCGTCTTACAAATAATCACTCGCTCAGCACACACTGGCCCTGAGGGTGAGGTATCCTAGAAAGCTGTAACCCAGAGTTCATCCCCAGGAAACATGATCCCAGGCACTGGGGCTCTCTGGAAGCTGAGGGAGGGAAGGCTCTGACATCTCAGGTCCACTCTAATGTTCCTGCCCTGTCCCCCAGCACACCCTACACTCCAGCAACAAAATTATCACTCATTAGGAAGCCTTGCACCAAGCCTGCCTGGAAACGCCCTTCTTACCACCCTCTGCCTGGTGACTCCTGCTCATCCATCAAGGCACAACTCATATGGCATCAGCTCCACTGTGAAGATGTCCCTGGGACCCATCAAGAGCTGGGAGCCTCCAGCCTTCCTCCCACTGCATCCGGACCAAACATCTGTTTTCACGGCCGTGACACTTAGCATTTATGATGCCTAGCACTCCATACCATGCTTCCTTACTCCCTTTGCCAACTCTTTTTCTTGGCTGTGAGCTCCCCCAGGATGAGGCTGGTGTCCTAGGTCCCCAGAACCTGCCACAGGGGCAGACGTAGTAAACTGTGAGCATCCAACTTAGCTGTGGGAGTCCGGCTCTGGAAACCAGCCAGAGCATGTTATTTCTGCCCTGGTCCCCTCACCCTCTGCTTCCTACCACCCTGGTCCAGGGGGGGTGATGCAGATTCACCATCAGCCCATCTTGGGAGCAAAAACCAGTGAGCCTTACCACCTGCCCCCTACCTGTTCAACCAAACTGAATTAAGGTCTGCCCTGCTCAAGCGGGTGAAAATTGGGTTGGGTCCACTGGGCCCGGCCCTGCTGTGTACATATGAAATGACTGTCTCATGTATTATGTGGTCTGATTTCCTGAGATGAGAAAAAATTGCTTTTATTTAATTAAATAGAATCAAAATGACTTTTAAGCTGAAGTGATGCTTTGTGTGTGTATGTAAATTTTTGGTGATATAAAATGCTAGTAAAAGACTCATATGCACGGGCACCTGGTAGCTCAGTCAGTTGAGCGTCCGACTTCAGCTTAGGTCATGATTTCATGTTTCATGAGTTGGAGCCCCAGGTTGAGGTTGCTGCTGTCAGTGCATAGAGCCAGCTTCTGGTCCCCCTCTCTATCAGGGGGGTCCCCCTCCCCCACATGGGTGCATGCACTCTCTCTCTCTCTCTCTCAAAAATACATAAAACTTTTTTTAAAAGACTCATGCAGAATATATGAAGAATTCCAAATCAATAAGAAACAGAGAAATATCCTAATGTTTTGAAATGGACAAAACACTCAAACAGGTGCAAATAGACAATAGGTATATAAAAAGGTGCTCAACAGGCTTACCCATCAGTGACATGCAGATTAAAACCACGATAGGGGCGCCTGGGTGGCTCAGTTGGTTGAACATCCAGCTCTTGATTTTGGCTCAGGTGATGATCTCACAGTTTGTGGGTTCGAGCACTGCGTCAGACTCTGTGCTGACAGTGTGGAGCCTGCTTGAGATTTTCTGTCTCTCTCCTTCTCTATCTGCCCGTCCCCTGCTCATGCTATCTCATAATAAACAAGCTTAAAAAACAAAAACCCTTAATGATATACCACTGCATGCCCACCAGAATGGCGAAAAGTAAAAAGACTGACAGTATCAAGATACAGAGCAGCTAGAACTCTCCAAGATACAGAGCAGCTAGAACTCTCCGGCGTTGCTGGGATGGGGACCCCACCCAGTGGATTGCCGACCTAGCAATTCTGCTCCAAGAGAAACAGTTGCATAGATTCCATAAAAGACATACACAAGAATGTCTTCACAACAACTTTACTCATAAGAGCCCCAAATTGGAAACTACCTAAATGTCCTACCAATGCTAGAATGGACAAATAAATTGTGACACATTTGTACATTTGTACAGTTTGATACACTTATGATACATTTGTACATATGTACAGTGTACATTTCTACACATCCATTTCAAAAATAGTTCAGTAGGGGCCCCTGGGTGGCTCAGTCGCGTAAGCGTCTGACTTCCACTTCAGCTCAGGGGTCTCCTCCACATCCCGCCCTATGATGACAGCTCAGAGCATGGAGCCTGCTTTGGATTCTTTGTCTCCCTCTCCCTCTGCCCCTTCCCCACTTGTGCTCTGTCTTTCTCTCTCTCTCATAAACATTAAAAAAAAGGTTTTTTTTTTTTAACATTTATTCATTTTTGAAAGACAGAGAGCAAACGGGGGAGACACAGAATCCAAAGCAGTCTCCAGGCTCTGAGCTGTCAGACGCAGGGCTTGAACTCACAGACCGCGAAATCATGACCTGAGCCGAAGTCGGCTGCTTAACCGACTGAGCCACCCAGGCACTCCCAAAAAAGTTTTTTAAATAGCTCAGTAGGTTAAGTGCCTGACTCTTGATTGCTGCTCAGGTCATGACTTCATGGTCATGAGATCAAGCCCCACATTGGGCTCTTGCTGGGTGTGGAGCCTGCTTAAGATTCTGTATCTCCCTCTCCCTCTGCCCTTTCCCCCCTAACTTTCTCTAAAAATATAAATAAATAAACAAATAAATAAATAATATAAATAATTAGATAATGAGCTATAACTGCTTTCAAAAATATACATCCATCTCATGATCAGTGTCAGGCAAAAGAAAAATACATAGTAATTCTATTTATATGAAGTCCAGGAACAAGCAAAACTCTTGTTGGCAACAAAAGTCAGAATAGTGACTGTGAGAGTCATACTGGGGACGTTTGAAGTGCTGGAAATATTCTATATCTTCCTCTAGGCAAAGTTGTAAACTTCAAGGTGTTTCCAAAAAAACCCCACAATTCACTAAGGCTTGACAAGCCCAGGCTTTGGCCAGGCTCGGTGCTGGGCTCAGGGAGGCAGCAGTGACCATAACCCCTGCCCCAGTGGATCTCAGTCTGGTCACTCTCTTGGATAGCTGCCGTTTCACTCACCTCTACAAACAGAGAAAATGGCCTGTGGTGTTTCTATCACTTTGCTAGTGTTACTGTAACAAAGTACCACAAACTGAGTGGCTGAAACAACAGGAATGTATTGTTTCCAGTTCAGGAGGCTGCAAGTCCGAGTCTGAAGGAGCGGCAGAACTCCAAACTTCACATGATGCTCTGCCTGTGTGCATGTGTGTGTCCAAATTTCCGGCTTTCATGAGGACACCGGTCATAATGGACCAGGCCCTACTCTATATTACTTATCTTTAATTACATATGAGATGACTCTATTTCCAAGGCCACACTCTGAGGTACTGGGTGGTTAGGACTTCAACATGTGGATTTGGGGGGCCAAGGAGGTATACAATTCAACTCATAACTATTGTATCGTAAACTATGCTGTTAGCAGGACAACAGCCGCCAGCCGGACCTGGGGATAGGAGTCCTGTGGCCCTGCGGGTGGGAGAGGACAGGCTGGTTTTGGTAAACGGAATGATGCACACAGTTTGGATGTGGTTGGGGAAGCGGTGAAGCACAGGACCCGGGTGTGAACCCCAACCTCTCATATAATGATAACCCCTACCATTGGTTGAGCCCTGACTGGGCAGGCACCATACTGTTGGCATATACCTTGTGTGCCCCAAGCCCAACAACGTCACAGCCGTACAACACACACAATTTCCAGTTTGCGGATGAGGAAACTGAGCCTTGTAGCTGCCCAAAGACACATAGCAAGAAAGTGGCAAAGCCAAGATTTAACGCCAGGGCTGACTCCATGGCCTTCTCCCGCCAGGCTTTGAAGCCTCTTTTCGTCTCTCTGAACCTGTCCCCCTGACTCTAAAATTGGGCCAAAACAGAGTTGTGAGGATTAAGCAAGCAAGATACCTTACCACCTGGCACCTGGCATGTTCTGCCGAAGATTTTCTTTTCTCTTTCCCACACCCACCTATGCCCACGGAGGAGGCTCCAACGGGCGAAGACTTCCCAGTAGCCTCTTCAGACCAAAGTAACCAGGTGTCGGTGGCATTTAGGGCTCAGAGTCGGCCCTCAGAAGCACCCAGCTGCCGGGCACATGCCTTCCCCTCTGTCACTGCGCCTTGCAAAGGGGTTTTCCAGGGATGGTGTGATCCAGCTGGTCCTCAGCGGAAGGGAAGGACCAGCACTGAAGAAGCACCCCTAAACGTGGAATGACCCCCCCAAGGACAGATGAACCCAGAAATGGGTGGAAGAATGCAAGGAAGGAAGGAGAAAGAGATGGGTGGACAGGAGGCAAGAAAGATACATGGAACGAATTAGATGGATGGAAGGCTGGATGGATAAGGTGAAAGGATGGAATGACGGACGGACGGACGGATGGATGGATAAGATGAATAGATGAGTGGACAAAAATAGCAAAAACAAAATTGTGTGGGAAGATGGATGAAGAGACAACGAGGTGGATGAAGAACAGGTGAGATGATGAACAGGTGGACGAGGAAGAAGGCAGGGAAGGCAGGAGGCATCCTGCACAGACAGGAACGTGTTGGGGAGCGGATGGATGGGTAAGGGGGTGAAGGAAGAAACACTGTTTCTTGGGGTTCCAGGACCACTTTGCGGCAGGACAGGACAGCACGCAGGGCCTTTGCGTCCTTTCCCTACCAGCAGCTAAGCCCATTTCACCCCATCCCTGTTCGGCGGGCCTCAGTTTCCCCTCTGTGAGAGCCTGCACCGGGCTCTGGAGAAACGGGGGTGTTCCCAAGCCGCGTGTGGGCGGGGCGGGAGGCGGGGCGCGGGGCGGGTCCCGGAGCCCAGCCCCGCCCCGCCCCAGGAGGCGCCCGCCCAGCAGCGCCCAGGCCTCACGCGGAGAAGGTGGGCTCAGCGCCGGGAGCACGTAGCGCCGCGGGAGCCCAGCCGGGTGAGCGCAGCCGGGCGCTGGCGGGAGCTGGGGGGTAGGGGTGCGGGTGGGGACAGCTGGGGACCCTGGGACGGGGAACGGGGCGGGGGGCCGAGGACACGCCCGAGCTGCCGGGGCCGGGGCTGGGGCTGCTCTCGGAGTGGAGGCGGGGGGGGGGGGGCGAGGGGCACCTGCTCCTGCCCGCCTCCGGGACGCGCTGAGGCCGGGGTGGGTCCCTGGCGCCCCTTCCCCAGTTGCTTGCACCAAACTCCACTTTGGGCCCCCAGGGACCTGGACCCAGGCCGACCCATTTACTGAGACTCCATCAAAGTTAGCGAATGTTCTCTGAGCCTCAGTTTTCATCGCTGGGTGATGGGAGCGGCATCCTGTACTGCACGGGACTGCCAGGAGAATTAAATGCCGCCCTGGCTGCGCTCAGCAGGTGCTTGGCCGCAACACTCCCAGATGCAGAACAGCTCCCGGTGGTTTCATGCAGTCAGCAGCTACTTACCACCTGCTTGGCGCCAGCCCTGTTCTAGGTGCTGGGGACGCTGCTGTGAGCAAAGCCCTACTGGAGCATGCTTTCCAGTGGTTTGCCAAGGGCTCCGGCATCTGCGTTTTCACGATCACCTGGTGAGGTAGAGCAGCCAGGGTTATTTGGGTCCATTTTACAGCTGTAGATACTGAGGTACAGGGAGGTTGTAAGGAATTCACCCAGTCTGTCTCTCTGTCTCTCTGTCTCTCTGTCTCTCTCTCTCTCTCTCTCTCTCTCTCTCTCACACACACACACACACACACACACACACACACACACATCCCCATAGGATAGAAAGCTCCAGTCCCTAGAACAGAGTCCTAGGCAGAGAAGGGCTCCACTCTGGGGCTGCATCCCCACTGGGGAATTAAACTCATCCCCAGTGATGACTCAGATTTGGGATGTCTCCTCACTCTTAAACCCATGAGTGCCAGTGTTTATACAGCATGTGACTGTGTCCCTGACCTAGAACTTTGGAGAGCAGGGCAGTGATAAGGGGGAGACCAAAAGGTACAGCCCCTATATCTGTCAGGGCCCCTGCCCCTTGACACTCCCAGCGACAACCATGGGGCTCATCACTCAGTCACTCGGTTGTGCTCATTCTTTTTTTTTTTTATGTTTATTTTACTTATTTTGAGAGAGGGAGAGTGAGAGAGAGATAGAGCATGAGCAGGGGAGGGGCAGAGATAGAAGGAGAGAGGGAAGCCCAACGCTGGACTCGAACTCACGAACCGTGAGATCATGACCTGAGTCGAAATCAAAAGTCAGGCTCTTAACCAACTGAGACACCCAGGTGCCCTGTGCCCGTCCTTTTTTTTTTTTTTTTTTTTTTTTTTTTTACAGCCAGTAGGCATCATGCAGAGCAGAGACACCTGCCTCTGTATCCACAGGGCCTGGCAAACAGTTGACCCACGGTATATGGTCACTGCTATTATTATGGTGACGATGATCACCTGGCCCCTGGTGCTGCCTTAGCCTCAGGTAGAGCAGGAGATGGGGGGGGGGGGGTGGGATGAAGATGGTGACAGTGACTGAAGCTGGGTCACTTTAAGTCTGGAGTCAGGACGACAGGATCCTCAGTGCTGGACCCCGCGGTTCACCGACCTGACCCTGAAGCCAGCAGAGGGCTTGGGCAGACCTGTACTGCCAGCCACCTGCACTGCTGGGGCACCTGGGAGAACCAGGAGCTGCAGATTCAGGGTGGGGGTGGTGCAGCTCTTCCGTGCAGGTTCCCAAGCACAGAGCCCTTATAGACCCCATGGGGATTCCTCCTCCTCATCTCTTCCCTTTATTTCCCCTTCTCTCCTCTTCCTCCTCTTCCTTCTATCTCTTTCTCCAGGAAACCCTCCCCATCTTCCCAGTCAGAAGCGGTCACCTCCAGTCTGCTGGGGTTCCTCTGGGCATGATTTACTCTGCCTTCCTCTGGTACTGCATGGGAATGGGGATTTTAAGGAACTGGTAGAGAAGTGAGGAATGCTTGGTGTAAACCTCAGCCATGCAATGTGACTTTGGGCCTCAATTTCCCCAGCTGTAAAACACAAGGGAGGCAGCAACCACCTTGAAAGTTCTCAAAATTCTGAAAGGGGTCTCTAAGCACCCCCAAGAGTTCCCCTTAGTCTGATAATCCACATGACTTAAGACAACTCTAGAATGTTCTTTCTTCTATTTTTCTCTACAGGTGGACAGATGCTGGGTCTGCATGGCTCAGTAGAGAATGAAGCCCAATCCAGCAGGCTCCTCCCCAGAGGCCTGCAGAGCTGCAGGCCAGGGCGAGAAGAGCTGCCCCGTCTGCCGGGCCTGGGGAGGAGTCTCAGGCCTGGGGTCTGAGTCAGGGCCTGGCCCAGGGCCTGGTGCAGTTTCAGGGCCTACTACTGTTCTGGGGCCTGGGCCAGGGCCTGGGGCTGTGTCAGGACCTGGGCCGGGGCCTGGTGTGGTTCTAGAACCTGGACCAGGGCTTGGTGCTGTGACCAGACCTGGACCAGGGCCTGGTGTGGTTCTAGAACCTGGACCAGGGCCTGGTGCTATTTCAGGACCCAGACCAATGCATGGTGCTGTGTCCCTACCTGCACCAGAGTCTAGTGCTGTTCCGGGACCTGGACCAGGGTCTGGTGCTGTATCCAGACCTAGGCCGGAGCCTGGTGCTGCTTCAGGACCTAAGCCAGGTCTGGGGCCTGGGTCAGGAGCTAGGTCAGTACCCGGGCCAGTACCTAGGCCAGGAGCTGCACCGTTACCTGGGCCAGGGGTAGAGCCTGGGCCCAGACAGGGTTCTGGAATTGGGCCCAAACCCAGTGAGCCAGAGACAGCCCCAACACTAGCACCACAGCAGAAGACTCAGGCCACACCCATGCAGGCCCCTAGGCAGAAGGTTCTGGTGACTGGAGGAGGAGGCTACCTGGGCTTTAGCCTGGGTTCTAGCCTGGCCAAGAGTGGCACTTCTGTCATCCTGCTCGACCTCCGCCGACCACAGTGGAAGCTTTCCCCGGGGACCGAGTTCATCCAGGTGCGGTGATGAGCATCTTGGGGACTGGTGAGGGGGCCCAGGGTGCTGGTGGAGGTCTGGGGACAGTGTCTGATGTGAAACCCGTGGTGTGATATTGAAGAGAGCAGGCTCTTGGAATCAGACTATTTAAACTCTGGCATTTCCCAGCTGGGCAACCATGGCCACAAGGCTCCACATGTCTGGGCCTCCGTGTCCCCGTCCATAGAAAGCAGGATTCACGAGGGTCTTCTGGGGAGGCCATGAGACTGTGCACGTAAAACACTGAGCACAGCCCCTGTGAATTGGCTTGATAAATGGAGCCGCCAATGATGATGAAGACGATGATGCCCTGTAGAATCATACGCTAAATCCTGCCCCACAGCCTCTCCCACGGTGCTCGGCCTGGGTCAGGGGACCAGCTCTGGGAGCTGGCAAGGAGCAGGGTTGGTATCTCTGCCTTGGCCCAAACCTCCTAGCCCCATCTCTTCCTTCTGTGTTTCAGGCCGATGTCCGAGATGAAGAAGCCCTGTATCGTGCCTTCGAAGGGGTGGACTGCGTCTTCCACGTGGCATCCTATGGGATGTCCGGTGTTGAGAAGGTGAGCACCCCAACATACAATACCTGGAGTTAGAGCGGGGTTCAGATCCGGGCTCTGTGCACCCCCAACTTTACGTGCCCTTCACCTAATCCAGGAAGGACTCAGACTGTACCCAGCCTGCCTTTTGCATCCATGGGACCACATGCTAGTTTTGCCACTTTCTCGCTGTGTGACCCAGGGCGAGTTAACTTAACCTCTCTGAGCCTCTGTTTCCTCCTCCGTAGGTAGCCATCAAAACAGACACCCTTTGACTCAGAAATCACACTGTGTGTATATTTGCAGCATTGTTTTAAATAACAAAAACAGGAAGTAAAGTAAATGCCCATCAGTTAAGGACTATTTAAATAAATTGTAAAGTCTCCCCACATTGAAATTCTATGCAGCCATTCAACAGAAGGAAGTAACTCAATATGTGTTGATAACGGAACAATTTCCAAGGTGCAAAAACAGTGTTTGATATCCTCCTGTTTGTATAAAAAAGAAGCTAGGATATTCACACGTGTGTATGTGCTGATATGAATAAGTATAGATTATGTCTAGAAATACACCGGCCTGTAATAGGAACAGTGGTTGCCTCTGTGGGGGGTGGGGAGGAAGGCTGGGAGTCAGGAATGGGAAGGACATTTCCTTTTCACTATATACCCTTGTTACTGTTTGAGTGATTTTTTTAAATGTTTATTTATTTTTTTTGAGAGAGAGAACACGCACACATGTGCATGTGGAAGTAGGAGAAGGGCAGAGACAGCGAGAGAAAGAGAGAGAGAGAGAGAGAGAGACAGTCCCAAGCAGGCCCTGCACTGTCAGCACAGAGCCCAACATGGGGCTTGAACTCATAACCCTGAGATCAAGACCTGAACTGACATCAAGAACCAGACACTCAAGCAACTAACTGAGCCACCCAGGCACGCCTGTTTGAGATATTTTTAACCATGTGATTGTATTATCTATTTAAAAGCAACTGCAATGAGGATAAATATAGTTTAAAAATCAAGATAGAACCCATCTCCTAGTCTGGTCGGAAGGATTAAGATGCACAGGCTTCGCCCTTTCCCGGGCACATGAGCAGCTCTCTCTCTGCAGACAAGGTGTTTTTATTTTTCACACCCCAACCTCGCGAGGGCATGGACAGTATTACTCTTGTCTGTCTTATAGATAAGGAAACTGAGACTTCCATAGTGAGGAAATGACCCAAACATTTTGAGCCCCTTTTCTGGGTCAAACACTGTACCAAGTCCTCCCATAGGGTGCATTTCATCCTGCTGACCACCCAGAGGGGAGGTGATGAGATAGCTGAGGGCCAGGCAGAGGTGGGGGGCGCTCAGGGGGTTGCTGACAGAGCTGGGCACTGGTACCCAGGGCTCCTGCACCTCCTGTGGGCCTCCCAGATCCCTGCTTCTGAGCTGGACATTCTGTAGGCCCTGTCCTGCCCGACCCTACGCCCAGCCTTATGGCCTCAGCGACGAGGCATGACAGCACCACGACTTCCCACCTCCGTCTTGTCTTTTAGCTGCAAAAAGAGCAGATTGAGTCTATAAATGTTGGAGGCACCAAACTAGTAATCAATGGTAGGCGCTCCGAGCTCCGTGTGACCTGCTGTGTGTTTCCTGCTTCTCTCCCCTCTCCTGCCACAGGCCCGGCCCTGGGGACAGGGTAGGGGGACAGAGGTGGGACCCTCCTCCCCTGCCCCCACCCACCCCAGTGTAGGGCCTGTGGGCAGCACATCCTTCCTAAACTGCAGACCTGCCCAGGCCCCTGCATGGGATGGGTCAGTGTGGCCACAGCATGTCTGGGGACACGGGCAGCGGAGTTTACATTTCAGGGATCAAGAGTTAGAATAAGTTGCTGAAGCACCAAAATAGAAGACCCACTTATGGGGGCTCTGGGCATGTCTTCTTTGTCCTGCATCCGGTCTTTTCTCTGATTCTAGAGTGTCTCTTTCCTATGTCCCCATCAATTGAAACTTTCTTCTGACTTGCCCCCAGCAAGGTAGCTCAGGGGCCACAGCCATACTGAGAAGGAGGAGTGAGCCAGCCTGGCTCCCAGGGCCCCACGGAGCAGGGACTTGACCCACACCCCTTCCCTCCTGAGCAGCTCTGTATTCTGGGAGGGCCCCAGGGGCCAGGATGTGTGGCAAAGACTGGGTGGAGGTCAGTGGATTCCCCCAGGGAGGTCCCAGTGGGCACCTCCTCCTCCAGCTTCTACTCATCTTGGCCCCGTGTGTGTGTGTGTGTGTGTGTGTGTGTGTGCGCGCGCGCGCGCACGCGCGTGTGTGTGCCGTTGTCACTGCAGTTTGCGTCCGTCGGCGAGTTCCAAGGCTCATCTACACCAGCACTGTCAATGTCGTGTTCGGCGGGAAGCCCATAGAACAGGGTGATGAGGACTCTGTGCCATATTTCCCACTGGAGAAGGTACCTGGCTTCCAGGAGAGGTGGGCAGGGCCACTGGGCCTGGGATCCACAGCCCGAAGGGTAGGGATGCGTGGAAACCAGGGTCAGCTTTACAACTCAGGCTGAGTCCCATGAAGAAGGGGTCCCCAAAACCGGGTAGCACAAGCCTCCTATTTTAGGGGTTCTGAAATCAGACAGACTTGGCCTTGAGCCAGCCAGGCCACTCTCTACCTGTGGGGCCTTGTGCAAGTCACTTTGAGCCACTGTTTCTTCATCTGGGCGTGAAAACACCACCCCGGTGGGGTGTGGAGAGCAGGCAGCGAGTTGATGCGTGTGAAATGCCATGAACACCTGGAGGACTGCATGGAAATAGTTCATCCAGTGCACACGCAGCATCTGCATCCCGGGGCTTGCGCTGGGGGCCAGCAAGACCCTCCCCGAGTGAAGGAGCTCTGGTCGTTGTTACTGCTCTGAACTCTGCTCCCATGGCTCCTACCCCAAGGGAAAAGAAGGGCGCTGGCCATTTCCCAGGGGGAGCCCCCAGAATCCAGCCCCTATGTAGTCTGAAGCAGGGAGGGCAGCCCTGGGCCCAGAGGGGCTGGGCAGTGCCGCTGACCCCTACCTGGTGGTGCTCTTCTCCTTGTCCTCTGGCAGCATATGGACCACTACTCACGAACCAAAGCCATCGCTGACCAGTTGACCCTCATGGCCAATGGCACACCTCTCCCAGGTAAGTGTCGTGGGGCCCTACCCAGGGCAAATACACATGCCCCCCGCTGCCTCCTCCCAGAATATATGTGCGAGTCTAGCTTTCAGCTTCTATGTTTCTGAGGTTCACCTTCCTTCCAAAGGACAGTTCCCCAGGGCCTCTGTCATTCATCATTCCACAAATTCTGAGCACCTGCTATGTGCCCAAACCCCATCAGGGACATAGTCTGGAGAAAGTCACGTCCAATCTCTGCCCTCAAGTTGCTCACATCTTGGGTGAGGGAAGAGACAGATAAGAGTGGATCTTTCTTCTGTCACATAGGAGTAGATCTAGTTTAAGGATGTTTTTTACTTTTTTAAAAAATGTTTTAATGTTTATTTATTTTTTGAGAGAGAGAGACAGAGCACAAGTGATGGGAGGGGGGGCAGAGAGAGGGAGACACAGGATCCAAAGCAGGCTCCAGGCCCTGAGCTGTCAGCACAGAGCCTGACAAGGGCTTGAACCCACAAACCGTGAGATCATAACCTGAGCCAAAGTCGGATGCTTAACCGACTGAGCCACCCAGGTGTCCCTTACATGCTAATTTTATATGCAAAGGTCTCAGTAATTCTTTACAGCATCCATATGAGCTAAGAATCCTAAGGATCCCCTGCTTTCCAAACTCAGGAGTCAGATAGATTTAGATATATCCCTTGCTCTTCAAGTGATCACTTTCTGCTTTCTGAAATTCAGAAACTAAAAAAGAATCAGAAAACTTGGTTTCTCTTACTACCTTAAGTATCTAAACTCAGGAGCCAAGTAGATTTGGAGAGTGAGGGCTGGTTGCAATTATAATCCCCAGATTTACAGGGGAGGAGGCTAAGGCTGAGAGCTGAACTGACTTAGCTAAGGTCACCTGGCTATTAGGTGGCAGAGGTGGGATTTGAACACACCACCCCTACTCCAGGGGGCGTCTAACACCAGAGCCTGGAGCTGAACCATCATGCTTCACTGCAGCCACAGCTGGGCAGGCCACTGAGCACAGGCTCTTTTCCCTAAAATCCTCCCACTCCATCCTGGCACCCTGGGCCTGTCAGGCCTTGACCCCTGATCCCAGTGGGAACATACATCCGGCTGTGTTTTCCCAGGGGGTTGACCCTGTGCGGTTGAACTGTCTTTTCTGCCTGGAGCCTTCCATTGCTGGACCAGCAGCCTGCAAAACAGACACTTAATCCTTTGGACAAGAATTATTTATACGAGCATCCCCAGCTCTTCGTGGTCGGGAGTCATGGATACCCTGGGCCCTGCCCCTCCGTGACGTGGCTGCCCAGTGCCCCGCCAGTCAATGTCAGCTGCAACCTGACCTCCCCGCCGCTCCCCTGACCATGCCCAGGTGACCCAGAGTTTAAAATTAGCTGCAGTCTGCTTACAGAAAAGCTCACCTGATACCTGCCTTCCAGGAGTCCAACCGTGGTCACGCTGGGTGATTTCCAGTCCCTGCTAGCACAAGCTGGTCCCTGAGACTCTGCCTGTAACCCGGCAAGGAGAGCCCTGGTCCCTGAAGCAGAGCCCTGAGAGTGCAGATCTCAGCTCAGTGTGATGGGACAAGTGACCACAAACTTGGTGGCTTAAAACTGAAAGGTCTTCTCTTGTGGTTTACAGCCAGATGTTGGAGATCAAAGTGTGGCTTGGGCTGCACTTCCTGTAGGAGGTTCTATGGGAGAATCATTTCCCAGCTTATGGCCCCACTCATTCCTTGCGGTTCATGTGTCTCTTCTCTGTGAGTCCCTTATAAGGGATACTTGACATTGGATTTGGGGCTCACCAGCATAATCCAGGATGATCTCATTTTGAGAGCCTTAATTGTATCTGCAAAGGCCCTCGTCCAAATAAGGTCATATCCACATGTTCCGGGATGTGGGCATATCTTTTCTGGGGCTACCACTCAGTCCGCTGCACTGGCCTCATTGTAAAGTGAGGATATCGGTGGAGAGGCAGTCAGGGTGTTTGGCTATGACCCAGGACATTGGCCCTGGCAAAGTTTGCGAGGAAAAGGAACTTACTACGGAAGGATGTGGGATAGCTTCTGGAAAATATATTTGCAGAAAAATGATCACCAGAGCTTGCAAAAAGGACAGGGTTGGGGCAGCTCCGGGGACCTGGGTGGCAGGAGCTGGTGACCAGTCTCTTCAGGGTGAACCCACCCTGAGGATTTTAGAGCCCGGTGTCAGTGATACTGAGAGTCACATTCCTGGGTGAGAACATGTCACTGGCCCAGCTTGGGTCCCGTGGCCACCACCTCAGAGGAGAGTGACACATCTGGTGCATCTAGACTGATGGTCCCCTAAGACCTTGTGCAGAGGAGGAGGGACCCCCAAAGGAAGGTGGGCTTCTGGTCCCAGAGGACGAGGTACACTGGGGCTTCCCAAACTGGGGTGCGGTCCCTTGGGGAACCTGAGCCTCAGGAGAGTAGGAACATCTTCCAGAAGGTTCCATCTCCAGGGGTTGGGATTGAAAGTCAAATAATTTACAAATAAGTAATTTTTTTTTTAATTTTTTTTTAACGTTTATTTATTTTTGAGACAGAGAGAGACAGAGCATGAACGGGGGAGGGGCAGAGAGAGAGGGAGACACAGAATCAGAAGCAGGCTCCAGGCTCTGAGCCATCAGCCCAGAGCCCGACGCGGGGCTCGAACTCACGGACCACGAGATCGTGACCCGGGCTGAAGTTGGACGCTTAACCGACTGAGCCACCCAGGCGCCCCTACAAATAAGTAATTAAAAAAAATTTTTTTTAATCTTAAATAGATTATGAGATAAATTGAAATTTTTGTAGGGTTTCTTAAGACTTGACAGACATATGTCTGTGGCAGCCTCCAGGCTGTACCCCCAGACTTCTCCAGAGGAGACTCGCTTACTGCTTCCATCAATGTGGGGAGACCCGTGCCAGAGAAGTTGGGGGGCTTTGGACCAAGCTCCCTGTTGGTCTGGGGGACTCTGCTGGCACAGAGCAGTGAGAGTGAGGGGGACAGCCTCCAGGCTCTTGTGCTGATGACTCCAGTCTCTTCCCTTCTCCACTGATTGCCTGAAAAGTATAATCGCTACCACTACTTACAAAGCACCCATTTTCCAAGGAGACCAAGGCTGCGAGAGCAGAAACACAGAGTCCGTTTGTAGCATCAGAACCTGGGCTTTGGTCCCCCATCTCATCTCTACTGGGCTGAGCTGTGTGCCCTTAGGCAAATCGCGTCCCTTCTCTGAGGCTTGGTTCTTTGATCCAGAAGCAGGGATAGTAACAGTTCTCACCTCATAGGGTTGCCTTGAAGGAAAAAACCCTGGGGGCACCTGGGTGGCTCAGTTGGTTAATCCTCAGACTTCATCACAGTTTATGGGTTCGGGCCCCGCATCAGGCCCTGAGTTGATAACGCAGAGCCTGGAGCCTGCTTCAGACTCTGTGTCTCCTTTTCTCTCTGCACCTCTCCCACTCACACTGTCTCTCTCTGTCTCTCAAAAATAAATAAATAGACATTAAAAAAAAAAAAAAAAACCTGGCTTACCAGAGCACCAGGCACATAGTAGGCTCTCCCTGAGAGCCACCAGAGTCCTTATCTAGCTGATGATCAGAAAAAGGAAAGAGCTACAGCTATTGGCACAAAAGAGTGAGGGTCTCTCTGTGCATCTGTAAAATGGGCACAGTAGGACTCTCAGGGGAGCCAAAGGAGATTATGTCTGCCAAGTGCTGACTGAACTGTCATGGGCCACGTACATATCTGCATCTCAGTCTTACCTCTGTTACTGGCCCGTGAGCATCATGAGGGCAGGGACCATTTCTTGGTCATCCTTGGGTTCTCCACAGCATCCATCCCAGGGCCCAGTGCAAGGGGGAGAGGTTGGGGAACCCCTCAACGCTGTTTGTTAAATGACTGACTGATGGACTGAGAATAAGTAATTCAATGAGGAAAGCCCAAGGGGCTGTCTTCCCTGCCGACCTATCCAGGTAAGGACCGGGAGATGTGGACAGCATGTCTGTGTCTCTCCCTGTGGTCCACCCCTCCCCAGGCCCTGACCTCCCTCCCTGTGTCCTAGGAGGAGGCACTCTGCGGACGTGTGTGCTCCGGCCCCCGGGGATCTATGGCCCTGAAGAGCAGAGGCACCTGCCCCGTGTGGCGGTATGTCAACCCAGGCCTGTGCACAAGGCACAGGAGGAGTCTGGCTGATGTGTGCATGGATGGGGCTCTTCCAGTCTACAGTCACTGTGTCAGTCTTGGGGCAATGTCCTGAGCCTGGGACTCTTAGTTCTGGGAGATGTCCCTACCCCTATCAGACCCACAAGGAACAAAGGTCTCAGTGTGTGCCAGCCAGGGTTAGGCACAGGTTGGAGAGACACAGAGCTATGACCCCAAAGAGGCAGAGGGAGCCTACTGTCCCTACTCAGATGTGGGCTCAAAGATGGCCAGATGGCTCATCTCGTGCTGCCATATAGAAAGCCTCTCTCCAGAGAAAGCCAGGTGCCAGCAGTATAGCTATGAGGGACTGGAGGCCCTGTCCTCACATTTCTCACAGCCACGTCAGGGAGATGGATGCCACGGTCACAGAGTCAGTGTGGTAAGGGCTATGTGGAGGAAAGAAGGAGAATGTGGGAGCACAGCAGAGACAACCTGGTAGGGGCAGTCCAGGAGGACTTCCTGGAGGTAGTGATGCCTATGCTGTTTGGAAAGAGAAGAAAGAATTAACCAAGGAAATGGGGTGGTAGAGAGAAGGTGGTCCAAATAGAGCAGCCAGCTTGGGTACAAACCTGGAAATTAGATCACTATTCCAGGCTTCAGGACAGATCAGTGAACAAAGCAGACAATGATTCCTATCCTTGTGGGGCTTATATTTTCACAGGAGGAGATGGATAATACGCATGATAAATGATAAAGAGTGTTCGAAGGTGCCGGGTACGATGGAGAAAGAGGACGGGGGAGCAAGGTGTGGGAGCTGGGCGCACAGGCAGCCAGGGAGTCTCATCGAGCAGGGGACAGGGGTACCTTGAGGCTTCTTCACCTTGAAGGAGCTGGCAGGGTGCACCACACGAGTGTTTAGGGGAGGACCTTCCAGGCAGGGGCAGGCCCCGAGATGGGAGCCTGCTGCACATTCCAGGAGGAGGCCGTGTGGCAGGAGCTGGGTGCACAAGGGAGTTAGTAGGAGATGAAGTCTGAGAGTAGCTGGGACCAGGTCAGAAGGGCCTCCTGAGCCGTTGTCAGGACTTTGGCCTTCAACTTGGCAGTGGGCATCTGAAAGACTCCGAGCAGGGAGACATAGGATCTGACTTCAAATTCAGACGGATCCCGCTGGCTGTGTGGAGAACAGCAGCAAGGACCATGGGTGGAAGCCGAAGCGGCTAGGAAGCTATTTCGGTGTCCAGGTATAGAAGCCGGGCAGCGGTCACAGCCATGAGAAGTGGTTGGATTCTGGCAGATTCTAATAGTTGAGTCCAGTGGGTTTGCAGGTGGCTTGGATGTGGAGTGGAGAGAAGGGAAGGCCAGCGGAGGCTCCAGGGTTTCAGCCTGAGCCACAGAGTGCTCTCTAGTAAGATGTGGGGGGCCTGGGGGGGGATGGTGAACAGGAGCTAGAAGGTCAGGCGCACGCTCCAGGACATGGAGGCGTCGGGACCTGGGTCTGGCCTGGAGCTAGAAATTTGGGAGCCATCATCATATAAATGGTATTCAAAGCCACTCCAGACTTGGGTTTGTGTTTATCACCCTCTCCAGAGCCACATCAAGAAGAGACTATTCATGTTCCGATTTGGGGACCGCGGGACACAGATGAACTGGGTCCACGTGCACAATCTGGTGCAGGCACACGTGTTGGCAGCCGAGGCCCTCACCGTGGCCAAGGGCTATGTAGCTGTGAGTCTCCTGCCATGCTGTCCCCACCTCCCCCCAGCAGACGGCAGGCGGGGTGCCCCATCCCTAGGGGGTTCCTGGCTCACACACATTTCTCCCCAACTCAAGATGGCCGGTGGGACTGTGGGCCCAGGGAAGCCAGGGGTGGGGTGTCTTTATAGGGCATCGCTAACTCCTTGCGGTAACCCTGTGATGTAGGTGTTGTGGATCCTGAACTAATGGTAACCAAATGCTAAGCATTTTACCTATGCTGTCACATTTACTCTTCACAATAGCCCAAGAGGGAGATCCCATTATTTTCGTCCCATTTAGGTACAGAGAGGTTAAGTGACTCTGCCAAGGTCACACAGCTTTTCAGTGTGGCAGTCTCAGAATTCCAAGGGAATTACCCAGGTCTGTCCCCAGGGTTAGACAATGGCCATGACTCCTCAATGACTGCTCGGGAGAACTGGGGAGTCAGGGCAGCTGCTAGCCATCTGAAAGGGTGGGGTCAGGCGGTGGGCAGATGCCTGACTGTCCCCCCTCCCTGTGTGTCCCTCTCAGAGTGGCCAGGCGTACTATATCAATGACGGGGAGAGTGTCAACCTCTTCGAGTGGATGGCCCCACTGGTAGGTGCCCAGATGTCCACCTGCCTCCACCCCAAGTGAGAATTAAAGGATTCTGCACATCTCCTCTCCTTGTCATCCTTTCCTACTTCCGGAAAATCGGAAGATTTCACATTGAAAAACAGCTCTAGCAATAGTGTCCACTGGGCAACATTGGAACTGGCTGGAGCTGGGTTGTGGCTCCCCCTTTGGGGAACCATGTACTCTCCTGGTTTGCCTTAGCCTCTCCCAGTCTGATTATTGATTTTTTTTTTTTGTTTTTAAATGTTTAAAAATTATTTTATGAGAGAGAGCACGGGAGAGGGGCAGAGAGAGAGAGAGAGAGAGAGAGAGAGAGAGAGAGAGAGAGAATCCCAAGCAGTCTCCATACTCAGCATGGAGCCTGAGGTGGAATTCAATCCCATGACCCTGGGATCATGACCTGAGCCCAAACCAAGAGTTGGATGCTTAACCGACTGAGACACCCAGGTGCCCCCTAATTTTTTTTAAGTTTATTTATTTATTTTGATTGAGAGAGAGAGAGAGAGGGAGAAAAATCCCAAGCAGGCTTAGGGGCAGAGAGAGAGAGGGAGAGGGAGAACCCCAAGCTGGTTCCATGCTGTCAGTGTGGAGCCCAATGTGGGGCTCAATCTCATGAACCAAACCATAAGATCATGACCTGAGCTGAA
The DNA here is from genome assembly GCF_007474595.2 of Lynx canadensis. Taxonomy (NCBI): domain Eukaryota; kingdom Metazoa; phylum Chordata; class Mammalia; order Carnivora; family Felidae; genus Lynx; species Lynx canadensis. The sequence goes on from NC_044318.1 coordinate 17,635,690, forward strand.
ATCAAGACTCAGACGCTCAACTGACTGAACCACTCAGCTGCTCCCTGATTCCTGATTTATGTCGACTTGCCCTGTGGAAGTTTGCTCATGATGCCCCCACACTATGTGATGAAGCTGTGTAAGGGGTAAGTGGAAGGTAGACTGAAGTCGAAGGAAGCTGTTAGCCCTAGGGCTTCCTGTGCTGCAGCCCCTCCGAGAACCCTGGCCTCCACACCCAGCACCCTGCAGACTCCTTCTTGGGGCCAGGCCTGCCTGGAAGAGGTTGACCAGAACCCCTCTGCTGGAGGATCCATCTGTGGGGCATGCAGACATGTCAATGTCAACAGCTTTATTGAGCATATACTGTTTGATTCATCTATTTAAAGCACATAATTCAATGGTTTTTAGTATATTTAGAGTTGTGCAACCATCACCCCAAAGCCCTACACAGCCACGAGTCTACTCTCTGTTTCTATAGATTTGCCTATTCTGGACATTTCGTATAGATGGAATCGTACAGTATGTGAACTTTTGTGTTAGGCTTCTTTCATTTAGCATCATGAGTTCAAAGTTCATGTGTAGCCTGCATCATATCAGTATTCATTCTTTTTTTTACTGCCAAAAAATATTCTATTCCAGGGATAGACTACATTTTGTTTATCCATCCATCAGTTGATAGAAGTTGGGCTTTCTTGACTTTGGGGCTATTATGAATAAGATTGTATATACATTTTTTGTGGACGTACGTTTTCATTTCCCTTGGGTGTTTACCTAGGAGTGGAATTGTTGGATCATATGGTATCTCTGTTTAACCTTTTGAGGAACTGCCAGGCTGTTTTCCAAAGTGGCTGCACCATTTTACATTTCCAAAACCAGTGTAACAGGGTTCCATTCCTCCATATCTTTGCCAACACTTGTTATTGCCATTTTTTTGGTTTTTTTTGTTTTTTCTTGTGACCCAGACAGTTTTTATACAAGTGAACACTTCATCTTGTGCCAGCCTATCTCTTCATGCATCTCCTACCACCCTCCACACACATGCCGGATTTTTTTTTTTTATTATTCCTTAATAGCAGAAAAGTCAATTCTAGAAAAATTAGGTTTTACGTTAAGTGCCTTGGAATGTCTTTGGGTGTAGGCAGATGGAAATAATAACTAAATGATGTGAATGATCCCAGGTTAAAAACCTACCCATGCATCCATGCCTTGCTTGATTTTTCTAGATCAAAGCTTTCCATTTCAAGACTGGCACAGGGTTGGGGCTGGCTGCTGGGTTTGCCCTCTTGGGTGGGCAGGCAGAGGGCAGGGTGGTACCTCTACAGAGGGCAAAGGGAACATGTGGCCTTTCCACACCAGCCCCTGAAAGACCATTTCTCATCTCAGGCCATGTTTTCTTGCAGTTTGAGAAGCTAGGGTACAGCCAGCCCTGGATCCAGGTGCCCACTTCCTGGGTTTACCTAACAGGTAAGGGAAGGGGTGTGTGTATTACAAGCCCTCCATGTACCAGGTGCACATGCATCACCTTATTTCAAGCCCAGGGCCAGGAGTAGGTGGAGACGAGTGAGGCACTGAGGGCACAAAATCTAAGGAGACCGTCACTCTCAGGGGTCAGGTGCTCCAAGCCCGATCTGCATTTGCCTGGCAACCTCCTTGCTATAGTCCTGACCCTGAATAAACCCTATCCTACTTTCTAGGTGGGTATGATTGGACCCAAGTAAAGATGAGGCCCCTGAGGCCCTGAGAGGTTAGTGACCTGCTCATGGAGCCACGGTGAGAAAGCGGGAGAGGCAGGTTCACACCCGGGCTTGGCTGACTTCAAAACCCACACCCAGTCCTGTGGCCCGTCTTGGAAGGCATCACACCAGTCAGGGGGACAGGGGGCCCTGGGGCTGAAGAGAAGTCTGCCTCGGAGCAGGTGGAGCTTCCTCCGCACCCTGAAGCTGTCTCTACTCTCATCCGCACCCCCCATCATCACCTCTGCTGGCCTCCTTCCAGCTGGAATGCAGACATCAGGCATGGAGTGGTCAGCCCGAGAGGGACAAGTGATCCTCATGACACGAAGAGCTGCGTTCCTGGAAAATCTTAGCTAGATCTGTTGTATTTTAAATGCATTGGGGTGCTTGACATTTAAAGCAGGGATTTACAAACTTATGCCCACTAGGCCACACGTGGGGTGACTTCTCACGCACAGTGTTGCCACAATGATTGACACTCTTTGACCCCCCAGCTGGGGAAAGAGCAGCTACAGGTTCTGACAGTTATATAGGACTGTATAGTGTTCCTAGCGAGCTAACTATAACCCCCTAGTTCTTAACTCTGGCTGCGCATTAGAATCACCTGGGAGCTTATAAAACATAAAAATGCCTCAGCCGCATCCCAGACCAATTACATCAGCATCAGCAAGAGCAAGGGGGTGGGGGAAGCATGAGCATTTTTAAAAGTGGTCCGGTTGAGAACCACCGTTGCAACTTCTTTCTCTCATACTCAAGAGACCACATTGGAATAGAAGTGAGGGGGGGAAGGAGACATGATTTGAGATAACTCTGAATCTGCTCTGATTTGTTTTCAAATGTCAGTCCTTTAATATTAATAACAACGTACTTGTGACACATTTCACAGCCAAACAAGCCCCCACCCCCACCTCCCCGGCACGAGCTGACAACTGCTGATCTAAAGGAACCCAGGGACAGGAGAATTTTGCAAAATGAAGAGACTCCCCCTAGCAAAGCAAATAATGCCCCCAACTCGTTTGTCCCCGAGGGTCTCCCCAGAGCTTGCAGAGCAAGGCCCCCTGGTCACTGGCCCTTCTCTCCCCCCACAGCTGCGGTGATGGAGTATGTGCACCTGGCCTTGAGGCCCATCTGCAGCGTCCAACCACTGCTCACCCGGAGCGAGGTAGGTGGGCTGCTGGGGCGGGAGGGGGGGAGGTGCCCTGCACCACAGCCCCACCGCCAGCACCCCTCACCCGTTGGACACCATAACTGGATCCTTGTCTGTGGTCTCAGAACCTTCCTTGTGGGCCCAAATCTAGTGCTAGCTTTTTACAATCATCCCAGCCTCTGGGCTTTTGCTTAGGCTGTGCTTTCTTGGTCTGAAATGTGATTAGCTCTGATCCTGTCCCTCATCCCTGTCATTCATTCATAAGCAGCTTATCTTCGCTGCCAGACCGGAAGCTCCCAAAGACAGGTTCTGTGACATTCACATTTTTGAATATGCCAACACTCCCCACCAGTGCCACCGACACTTGAGACACATGCACACAGAACCTGGTGGTTCTAGGTTCACGGTTCACGCTTACTGAATAATAAGTATACAAGTGCCTACTGTGTACAGAATACTATTCCCAAATGATGATGCAGATTTCTCTTTGTACATACAGTTTAAAAGAGAAGATGTTTTAATGCAGGTTGTAAATAGTAGTGTTTGGCATTACTTGCAAAATCCTTCCAGTTCACTCTGCATTTGATTCTCTCTGATGTCCTGCTAAGTTAGGAAGGGCAAGAGATTATGATGGTGTTTTATGATAAGAAACTGAACGTTATAAGAAACTGAACACTGGAGAAGTTAGTGCTTGTCCAAGGTCACACACTTTGGGAATTGACTTCATACTCCAAGCTCAGTGCTGTTTAACTCAGAGGATAGGGAATGGGCCACAGCAAGAAGCACTTCCCTGTGGTTTCTCCTTTGAACTATCCAGACTAGCAGAGGAAAGAGAATAATGACAATAGTGGCCATCTACTGAGTGGTGATGATATGCCAGGTGTTGTGCTTTATATCATTTAGTTTTCAATGCTACTCGAAATTGTAGATTGTTACCTTCATTTACAGAGGAAATGAGACACACAGGGGTGAAAAAACCCGCCCATGAACATGCACTTAAGAAGCAGAGCTGGCATTTGAACCCAGACCAGACCTAAATGATCTCAAGCTCAAAGCAAATCAGGAATCACATTAATGTAAATTAGTTACCAAGTCGCTGCTGAATTGCGGAAGGGACTTAGCTCCCCTCCTTCTTGTTTCACTTGTAAGTTTCCTTGTTCAGCTAAGGGGCAAAGGATCCCTACTTAGCTAAGGAAGTTTCTGGGCACTATGGCTCTGGCGCCCTCTGCTGGTCAAACTGTGACATACCCAACCAGCTCTCTAGTTACAGTCCGATTCATTCAACATCTTTTGAGCCCCTATTGTGTGCCAGGAACTGTGTGGAGTAACTAAGGCAAGACACAGCCCTTACCTCGAATACCTCACAGTCCAAAGGGGAAGACAACCGGGAAACCTAACACAGTATGAGGCCTATACTGAAGGAAATTATGAGGAACTTCAGAGCACACAGAAGGGGCACCTGAGCTAGGTCTGAGGCAGTTAGGGAGACTTCCCAAAGTAAGGTAACATCTAAGCCTGAGATCTGAGAGCACTGTGTCCAGGACCTTGCTGATCTAGTTCCCCGCTGTATCCCCCAAAGCCTTGAACTTACTACCTGGGGCAAAAAGGAACAAGACTGGCCTCTCCCCTCTCCCACGAGTATCCAAGACCAGCAGCTTGGCCAGAGGGGCTGTTTCAGTGCCATGGGAGAATCAAGCCATTCTCTCAGACCCCCTCCAAGTGTCCGGCTGAGGAACAACAGAGGAAGACATGAGGTGGGAGGGCATCCTCTCTCCGGTCCCAGCACAGCCAGGAAGTGCGGGGCCTGGAATGTGGCTCCCCTGTGAGTCTAGGCAAGTCCTCTAACCTCTGTAAAGAGGAGACAGTGTTAGTGCCACCTCAGGGAATTAAACGAGATAAGGCCTAGAAAGGATTTAGCCCAGGCCAGGCACAGGGCCTGTTCAGTTATTCATAACTGTCAGTACTGCCCTTGAAGCCTATGGGGCCCCAGGCAGCCCAGAAGCTGGAGAGAATCATGTCTTCATAATTGAATTCCTCTCTTAGGGAAGTTTAACCAGGGAGGGTGTGAAGGCTGTGTCCTGGGGCTGTAGCCAGAGAAGCCTAGCGTGTTTCCTGGGGACATTTCCGGAGAGCAGCGCCCGGGGCCCGGGCAGGGCGGTCAGCTTCTTTTAGAACATAGCCAAGAACCTGACTCTCAGCCCTGTGCTAGGCCGCTAGCCCGGTAAGGGATGTGCAGAGGTGGGACCGTCATTTTGGGGGGGACTGAGAAGTTCAGTAGGGTGGGGGAGATGCAGAAAGCGCCTCCTGGAAGCCTCGCTCTCGAGGAAAATGGGAGAAGGGAGAAAGGAAATCTTCCCTGAGGAGGTGCGAGACGCAGCACATGGGATCTGATGTGCGAAGGAAGGGAAACCCCCTGCCCTCTCTTCCCTGTGGGTAACACAAGTTGGAATGTGTTTCCCACCCTCATGGGCCCGCCACTCTGCTACCCCCCCCCCCCGCAGGTGCGCAGCGTGGCCGTGACGCACACCTTCCAGATCGCCAAGGCCCGCGCCCAGCTTGGCTACGCGCCAGACAAGTTCCGCTTCGCCGACGTCGTCGAGGAATACGTGAGGTCTACGAGCCGGCGGTCCCGCGGCTCCACCGCGCGAACACTCCTACGGTTGCTGCTCGGGCTGCTGCTGCTGCTCGGGCTGCTCGCCCTGGCCCTACATCTCGTAGGCCTGCAGCCGTCCAATGTCTGACCTGCGCCACTGGCCACTGCCTCCTCTTACCCAGCTTCACCTTCTGGGCTTGGACCCGCCCCCGAACCACTGCCCCGGCCACACCCCGCCCCCTGGGCTTGGGCCCACCCGCTGGGTCTTGACTCCGTCCCTGCCCTGCCCCCCCGCCCCCCCCCCCCGGCTTGGGCACGCCTCTGCTCCTCCTCTTGAGCCACGGCCCCGCCCTGGCCCCGCCCTCTGGGTCGCCCAGGCTTCAGGCCTGGCCTGGCGGGGTTACCGAGGAGGTAGCCGTAAGGCCTCCTCCGCCTTCTAGGCTTTCTCCCTCTGCTCTGCCCAGACCTAGCCCGACCCCGGATTCTCCCCTGCTTTGGTTCCGCCCTGTTTCTGGCCCTACCGGTAGGACTGAGCCTTCCCCTTGGTTTCTCCTTCCGGGACTGGCCTTGTTCCTCCTTCTGGATCCGGTCCCTCCCCTCTCCTGCTTGTAATTCTGCCTAGCCCCGCCCTCTCCCTCTCTGGCTCCACCCCCTCCCCAGCCACGCCTCCTAGGTGGGCGCTTAGGGCCTGGCCGGAGTCATCTCTAGCGGCTAAGTGCTGGCGGGGGTGGCATTTGCAGCTGTTGCCTCTCTAGAGACATTGGACCGTCCTCACTGCCCAAGTTCCTTTCTGCTTGTCCTGAGACAGTCTTGGGATCTTGGAATAGACCGATTCTAGGAGAATTGCTTTTGATCTGCTACCTTGATGTTTTGGTTTCATTCAGTCATGCACTTCTCCCTGTGTGATGGTAGCCAGGGTTGGAGGGACACCGGAGACCCAGGCTTCTGCCTAGCCAGACCTGGCCTTTTGGGTTTCCAGTTTATGAGTCTGGGGCTGATAATAAGCACAGGCTTCTGTGTCAGAAAAGATCTAAAACAAAACAAAACTTTTTAAGGTGGTCAAAAGATACAAACTTCCAGTTATAAGATAAATGAGTTATGGTGATATAATGGTTACTATGGTTAATAATACTATATTATATATGTGAAGGTTGTTAAGAGAGTAGATCTTCAAAGTTTTCACCACAAGGAACACAGGGTGGCTTGGTTGATTAAGTGTCTCACCCTTGATTTCAGTTCAGGTCAAGATCTCACGGTTTGTGAGTGTGAGCACCATGTTGGGCTCTATGCTGATAACACGGAGCTTGCTTGGGATTCTCTCTCTCTCTCTGCCCCTACCCTGCTCACTCTATCGCTCTCTCTTTCAAAACAAACAAACAAACAAAAAACTTAAAGTTTTTATCACAAGAAAAAATTATAACTATATGTAGTGACAGATGTTAACTGGATATTGTGCTCACTTCACAGTGTATACATATATCAAATCATGTTGTACACCTGAAGCTAATATTCTATGTAAATTATATCCCCAAAAATAATTTTTTAAAGAATTGGGCCTTTTGAAAAAGTACCAATATAATTGTAATGGGAAGAATTAGAACTTATTTTGGGCATACTTTATAATTTGGTATTTCTTCCATATATGTATTTTTAATGTTTTTAATGCTTATTTATTTTTGAGAGAGGGAGAGAGAGACAGAGCATGAGAAGGGGAGGGGGAGAGAGAGAGGGAGACACAGAATCCACAGCAGGCTCCAGGCTCTGAGCTGTCAGCACAGAGCCCGACGTGGGGCTAGAACTCAGGAACTGTGACATCATGACCTGAGCTGAAGTTGGATGCTTAACCAACTGAGCCACCCAGGTGCCCCTATTTCTTCCATATATTAATAAGGGAGCAGTGGTGATCACCAGAATCTTTAATGTTTAAACTCACAAAACTTCGTAATCCAGCCTTGCTCTCCACAGAAACAGTGCCCCCTTCCACATTGTCTTGGTATTGATTGTATCAAGATATCAGTGTTTAAATATATCCATGTATATATCATAATGTGTACAAGTGGAACTGGCCCATCAAACAATGGATACTGGCAGAGAAGAAAACCATCACAAGCCTAACAAAACTTGTGGTGGAGGGGAACGAATGTATTAGAGCCAACATGACCATCCCCAGTGTATCCCTCTCTGCTGAACAATTAAGAAAGTTTGTGAAGCAGTTAAAAATTGTATGCTCCTCTTTGATAGGTTGAACTGCTTGTGTGCATATAATTTTTCAAAGCTCAGTAATAATCCTTTATGTCTGTTTTGATGCTTGACAGTTTGAAAGGGCTTTCATCTGTATGCCCTTATTTAATTCTTTTCTTTTCATTTTTTTTGATGTTATTTTTGAGGGAGACAGAGACAGAATGCGAGTGGGTTGGGGCAGAGAGAGAGGGAGGCACAGAATCCAAAGCAGGATCCAGGCTCTGAGCTGTCAGCACAGACCCCAACGCGGGGCTCCAACTCACAAGCTGTGAGCTCATGACCTGAGCCAAAGTCGGGCGCTCAACCGACTGAGCCACCCAGGCATCCCTGTATGCTCTTATTTAATTCTTAGGGCTACCCTTACAGTAGGTTTTATCATTCCCATTTTACAGATGAGGAATCTGGGGGGGTGTCTAACTAAAAAGGGTGGGGGTTACTCCTCTGCAGCTGAAGTAATTTGGAGGCGCTGTCCAAGGCCCACTGGCCCAACGCCCATGGTTATTTCTGCTCTTCTGCACCTCAGCCATCTCACGGCTTAGTTTGAGCTCTGGTATCTACCTCAGGCCATTTGGGGCTGGCAGCCCTTGGGCTCCCTTTCTTCTCAGTAACATATTTGCATCTAAACTCACCTCCTTCTTCTTTGACTTTCCTCTATCAATCCTGAGAAATCTGTTCCCAGAGCCAGGAAAACAGACTTTCACTGTTCGCATAATCTTCTACACCTTTTGTCTACTGCCAAAACAGCTTTCAGAAAACAAAAGGAAAATCAATTCCTTCGTTCTCTCCATTTCTCTAAGTCATCTGTTTCCTGAGGCTCTGAACATCTACACCCTGGGCCTGGGGGCTGTGTGGGTCACTATGCCAAGAAACCTTCCCTCCTTTCGTGTTTTCACCCAAAGGAAAAGGAGGTAGCACCTGCACCCAACAGACAGAGTTCCTGTGAGGATTTTAGAGGCAGCTCAGATAACCAGCCCTCCATGCATGAGGTTCTGAGAGAGGTAGGAGGGCCTAGCCTACTTGGAAACACTGAGCAAAAGCAACATGAATGCAGAAAATAGAGCTGGCAGTGTGAGCAGCCAATCAGAATGGATCATCAAAGGTAAATCCATGAGCTTTCCACTGTGAGTGCTGAAACTATACCCTGAAGGGGTGCCTGGGTGGCTCAGTTGGTTAGGCATTTATCTGACTCTTGATTTTGGCTCAGGTCACGGTCTCACATTTTGTGAGTTCGAACCCCACATCAGGCTCTGCAGTGTGCAGAGCCTGCTTGGGATTCTCTCTCCTCTCTCTCTCTGCCCCTCCCAAGCACGCTGTCTCTCTCTCCCTCAAAATAAATAAACTTAAAAAAAAAATCATCGGTGAAACTATTCCCTGTTGTAGATGCAAGGCCAGGTGTCTAAAATATCCCCCCAGTTTCAGGGTGTCTGGCTGACTCAGTGGAAAGAGCATGATCTCAGGGACCTGAGTTCCAGCCCCATGTTGGCTGTAGGGTTTACTAAAAAACAAATAAAAATTATCCTCCAGTCTCTCTCATCTGAAAAATATCCTCACTTAACTCCCCATTTCCTCTCTCACTAGTGCTCCTACGGCTTTCCTCCTCAAAATCAAAATTTGTGTTCAGTTGTCCACACATATGTTTCTGTTTCTTCTCTTCAACTCATTCAATATGCCTTTAATCAGGGTCAATGACCTTGTCCATAAATCATAAGTCCAATGGATATTTTTTAGTCTTTATCTTGCCAAGCCTCTTAGCAGTGTTCAACATGGTTGGCTACTTCCTGTTTGCAATACTCTTTTTGGCTTATGTGACACCACACCTGTTTTCCACCTATGTCTCTGACCAGTCCTTCTTTGTCTCCTCTCTTCTGTCCCCCATTTTTTTAAAAAAAATTTTTTAACGTTTATTTATTTTTGAGATAGAGAGAGAGACAGAGCATGAATGGGGGAGGGTCAGAGAGAGGGAGACACAGAATCCGAAACAGCCTCCAGGCTCTGAGCTGTCAGCACAGAGCCTGACGCGGGGCTCGAACTCACAAACCGCGAGATCATGACCTGAGCCGAAGTCGGCCGCCCAACCGACTGAGCCACCCAGGTGCCCCCTGTCCCCCATTTTTAAAAAATGTTTTATTATTTATTTTTGAGAGAGAGACAGAGTGTGAGCGGGAGAGGGGCAGAGAGAGAAGGAGACACAGAATCTGAAGCAGGCTCCAGGCTCCGAGCTGTCAGCACAGAGCCCGACGCGGGACTCAAACTCACGGACCACAAGATCATGACCTGAGCCAAACTCCGTGCTTAACTGACTGAGGCGCCCAGGCACCCCTCCTACTGCCCTCTATTTAAGATGATGTTCCTCAGGACTCTGTCTTGGCCCCTCTACTGCCCCTGTGCACTCTTCCTGAGCAAATACGTCTATTCCACTGCCTCCCAAGTCTGTATCATTTGTTTAGAGTGTTCTCTTGACCTCCAGACTTCTATGTCCAACCTCCTCCTCAAGCCCATGTCCCACATCTCACGCTCATTGTGAATCAAGCTGAAAGTATCTTTACACAAATTCCTCTTCATCCTATATTCCCTCCGAGGGAAAGAAGAGGCACCACCAGAGCCACCATCCAGTGGCTCAAGTCCAAAACCTGGTCATCACTTTGACATGTCCTTCTTCTTCATACCTTCTTCAGTGAGTCTGGTCAGACTCACTTCCAAAACATCTCTCTGTCCTACACACTGTCACAACCATGCTGCAAGCCACTCTCCTTTCTCCTAGACAACTGAAGTAGGCTTTGAATGGAACCTCCCGTTCCTGCTGCCAGAAGGAACTTTCTAAACCGAAAATTGGAACATGCCACCCTCCATCTTAAAACCTTTTGATGATTTCTCACTGCCCTCAGGACCAAGTTCAGGGCCTTAGCCTAGCATTCATGACCCTGCTTGCCTAACACTCAGCCTCATCTCTTGCCATTAGTCCCTGCCGCTCTCTGCTCAGCTGCCCTGAATTGCCTTCAAAGCATCTCAAACTCACCAGGCTCTTGATTGCCACCAGGATTTTCCACAATCTGATTCCTCTTCCTGAGCTCCTCTCTCCCAACTTCACATACCTAATCTCTCAATTTCAAGTCCCAGGGAAATGACACATCCTAGGTTGACCCTGAGCCAGGTGAGCATGTTGTGCCCTGCGTAACACTCCGCACAGGTGTAATTAATGAAATTACCACAGCTGGAAAGCTGATGAGAAGCTTATCTGCCTGTGTGCTCTGTAGCCTCAAGACGAACTTGGTTTCTTGCACATAGTAGGCCCTTCATAGTTATTGAATAAACAAGCAAACAAACAAACAAACAAGGGGCCCCTGAACCAAGCGTGAAGGCCAAATAGGGGGTGGATCAATGAAGCTGGAACTTCAAGGTTGATAGCACACGTGGGGCAGGCCCCGTGAAATCTCAACCTTTCCACAGGGCCACCTGACACCTTTTCTACCAACAGAGGTTTGTGGAGTCAGCCGGAGCTCTCCATAGGATACAGAGCGTGCGGGGAAGGGAACCTCCCAACTCAGGTCATAATTAAAATCACCCCCACCTAACCTTTGTCCTTAAGGGGTAAAGCGGCCTGCTCACTCTGGCCACCCCTGGAAGCATTAGAGATGTAGGCAGTCTGTTGGGAACTATTAAAGTTATTTCAGATGCTTTCCCCTTGGACATAAGGAGACGCTTCTGTTTTTGTTTTTCAGATAGCAGGATTGGTGGGTTTGTGTACTGGGCTAGGGAAAGGCAGTGCCTGGGCTGCAGTTTCTTGCTTTTCCCGCTTGCTCTCCATTTCATTTGTAAAAACAGTCATAAAGGAGAAAAGAGGAAGAGGGATTAGGAGATGGTAAACAAATTGAAGGGTTCAAGAAAAAGTGAGACCATGAAGGGGTGTGGCAGCGGTGGGATTCGAACCCACGCCATCGAAATGACTGGAGCCTAAATCCAGCGCCTTAGACCACTCGGCCACGCTACCGCCCGTCGCAAGGCTTTCCGCTGAGACTATATTAGTCTAATGACGTAGTGTCTCACACTCTGTGACCCCGCCCTCTTAGATTTGCGCATGCCCAATAGCAACCTGGATTCTCCTGCGCCTGTGAGGGTATCTTGATCTGTGGCTTCTTTCGGGGCTTTGGAATCACAGTATTTATATGATTGACAGCAATAACTATGGTCAGAATGCCACATTTAAAGGGAAAGAAGAGTTCCTGAGTGTTAAACATAAATATTCAGTCCTCACGTGTGCGCATTCGATTTGCCGTGTGCGTCGTATACTGTCTACGGCCACCAGGGGACGGTGCCGCGCTGCCGCTTCCTCCCTTGCTGGGCTGGGGGGTCCCGCGCGGAACCCTGCTATGCACAGAAGCCGGCCAGGTCCCCATCCTGCGGACTTCCCAGCCCTATTCCACGTCATCTCTGCAATCCCAGGTGGCCCCATGGCCTGGTCCCTGCCATTGCGAGGTAAGAATCACCGGTCTAGGTGAATGTCGTTACAATGTCAATGAATATTGTTACAGATTATTTGTATGTTGGTCTCCCTCAATCATAATTCTTGGCCACATCTTAGAGAGGGAGAAACTGACTCGCAGAGAGACGAAGTAACTTGTCTCAGCTGCCCCAGGCAGAGCCAGTATTCTCCAGCCTCCCAAAACCCCAGTGTTCTTCTATGTAGGTTCTTTCAGTGTTTTTTTGTTTTTAATGCAATAAGTACAGATCAAATACATAATACATAAGTACATAGCAAACTTCCATTTGCCGTCATCCGTAATTAGTTAACGTTTTGTGTATTTGCTTCAAATATTCTTAAATAAAAAATAAACTGAACTAAGCTGTAAGTAAGATTCAAGTCTCCTTTGACATCTGCAAGTTCAATCCCCCTTCCTCCTTGCTCAGGAGTCTCAGATGCTTTTAGTTAGTCCACTTTTTTCGAATTTTACCTACACATAGACTTCTCCATTTCCTTGCATATTTAAGGAAAATAACAAAACTACAGTAAAGCTAGACAGGTGGGTGTGGTAAGCTGAATAATTCCTCCACCCACCAAAGACGTCCACATCCAAATCCCCAGAACCTGTGAGTATGTTACTTTATGGGACAAAAGGGACTTTGTTGGTGTGATTAAATTAAGGATCTTCAGGTAGGGAGACTGTTCTGGATTATCCACATGGGCCCAAGGTAATCACAAGGGTCTTTAGAAGAGAGACGTAGGAATTAGAGCAGGAGACGTGCAGACACAAACAGAGGTCCCAGTGATACAGCCGCAAACCAAGGAATGAACTAGAAGCTGTTAAATGTAAGCACACGGATTCTCTCCTACAGCTTATGAAAAGGAACACAAGTGCCTGACACCTTGGTTTTTGGACTTCTAAGTTCTGGAACCGTAAAACCATTGTGTTGTTTCAATCCACTAAATTTGTGGTAATTTGTTACAACAGTAATAGAAAACCAAAACAGTGTATAAACTGACCCGTGGGCTTGGGAACACAGCCTGAGCCTTGACCCTAGGAAAACTACTCTCTGGACCTCAGTTATTTGTCTGTAGTGATAATGGGGCGATGATGATACCCAGCTCACAGGATTGCTATGGGAATCCCATTCATTCATTTTGCAGGTATTTCTTGAGCTCCTTCAACATGTCGGGCACTGTTCCGTGTACTTGGCTACACTGGAGTGAAGCGGAGGAAGGTTAAACGTGGTGATGTGCGTCGTGCACTCAAACCTCCCTGGCACATAGTGTGGGTGGTGTGGTGGTGGTAACTCCAGCGGCCTGAGCTCCCCACTCCCTCCCAGTACCTCAGTTTGCTCACCACCAGAGTTCTTACATGGGTGCTGACCACTTGGTGGTATTATTCCACATACATCTCCCCACCACTGCCTCGAGCTGGTATTTGGCTTTTTCTGAGGACTATAATGGGCCCGGCTGGAATGTCGACTCCGGGAGGGCAGGTCTTGTTCACCCAAAGCTATTTCCCCAGGACCTAGAACAGTATTGGCAGTAAGACTCTTCCTTATACTGGTGGTTTTGCATCCTTGGTCGAGGCCGCTCCCTCTTGCTATGTGGGCTTTGACAAAGTCAGAGGCAAATGCTTCTGGGCTGGACCTGCCCAGCATGAGAGCTAGCTCGTAGATCTTTTGTCTGAACGTAGCCAGACTGTGGTCTATTCTTCTGGAAGATCACCTGTGGCCACAAGCAGGAAACAGAGACCTCTTCAGGTTATCTACTGCCACCCCCAAACACACACCCATCCCTGTCGTGACTCCCATTTGCTGGGAGCAACCTTTCCCCACCCCAGCTCGCTCTCTCTCTCTCTCTCTCTCTCTGATAACTTAATTCAAGTGAACATTAATCTTGCACCTACTAGACCTGATCAGGCAAAGAGCAGGTCTTCTGGGAGGAGTTTCCAGATACCCTCGGGCCAAGAGGTGCTTCTTCAAAAGAACAAAAATCCAGGGGAAGCAAGGCCATGAGCTCATCTGAGCATTTCTCCCCCGCTGGCCCGTGTGGCCTCCCACAGACTTGCTGACCCGGCTTCCCCGGTGATTTTTGTCTTCAAGGGTGCCGCTTGAGAGAGGTCAGCTTCTGTGCAAAGCCAGCCCCAGCACAGCGAGGGTGGGGAGGCCACAGAACCCAAAGCAGCTAGACTGCTTCATTTTGAGGTTTTGTTTCATTTTGGTTTTTGTTTTGGTTCCGAGTGACGTTTCAAAATAACGTTTGTAAAAGTAATATGTGTTCCTTGTTGAGACTCGAGCAAAGAAAGAAAAGCAAAAATGAAATAAAATCACCTTGAATTTCTCTACCCAGTTAAACTCTGTCAGCGGTTTGCTAATGGAAAGTGCTGAGTCTTGATCTCAGGGTTGAGTTTGAGCCCAAGCCCCACCTAGGGTGTAGAGATTATTTTTTAAATCTTGAAAAAAAAAAATAGGGGGTACCTGGGTGGCTCAGTCAGTTAAGCGTCCAACTTCGGCTCAGGGGATGATCTCCTGTCTCTTTCTGGCTTCTGTGCCGACAGCTTGGAGCCTGGAGCCTGCTTGGGATTCTGGGACTCCCTCGCTCTCTGCCCCTCCCCCACTCACACTCTGTCTCTCCCTCTCTCTCTCAAAAATAAATATTAAAAACATTTTTTAAATAAAAAAAATCCTAAAAAATAAATTGGAAATGTAACGTAATGCATGCAGGTTGTAATTTTTTTTTTCAAATGTTATATCATATGTATAAAGTTGGAGGGAAGTTCTCTTCCTCACCATCGCTGTCCTTTACAACTGAATCCCAACAGCTCAGGCAGGAGCTCTTTACCCTGTAAAGAGTGACCTTCCAGATCTTTTCCTATGCAGATGTGTGTAAATGCCCCACTCTGTTCCTGGGGTTTGCTTTGCACAAGGCAAGGGGAGAAATGCACCACCCAAAAGACCCAAGTGTAGTCATTTTGTGTGAGTCTTCCTATAGCTACACTTGGGCTATGCCATGGTTCTGTGATGCACTTCATGTTTTATGCCCAGGAGGCCGGGGACCTTCTGAGCCACGGAAGTGCGCCAAGAAGGACTTTGAAGCTACTGCTTTAAAGCATCTCACTGTGGTTCCCGAAAGTTGGGAGACAGGATTTTATAGGGCAGAGAAACTACTGTATATGATACTACAGCGGTGGGTACATGTCATTATACATTTGTGCAGATTCATGGAATGTACAACACCCAGAGCGAACCCTAATATTGACAATGGACTTGGGTGATAATGATGTGTCAGTGTAAGTTCACCACTTGTAACAAATGTACCGCTCTGGTGGGGCACATTGATGACAGGGAGGCCGTGCCTGTGTGGGGACAGGGGAGATATGGGAAATCTCGGACCTTCCGCTCAGTTCTGCTGTGAACCTAAAATCGCTCTATAACCGCTGCAGACGCAGGCTCCTACGGACAGGAGATCTGAGCCTTTAACACTGGAGAACATTTCCCTTCTGTGGCATATGGGGCTAGGGTGGTTCTCCATCCTCTCTGAGCCTCTGTGAGGGTTATACCCATCTCCTGGAAGGTGAGAACAGCCATGTATCTGCGACGGGGCTAGTGTGCATAAGAGCTGGGCTACTGCTCCTGGTGACCTTTCTTCTGCTGCCACACCCCAAAGCACCGTGGTGAGATGGAGACTCCATGAGCACTTTGTGTGTGTGTGTGTTGGGGGGGGTTAACACCTCTAATGTGATGTGATTCACATGCCGTACAATATCCCCATTTATTTATTTGCTTATTTTAAAGAGAGAATACCTGAGCAGAGGGAAGGAGAGAGAGAGAGAAAGGGAGAATCTTAAGCAGGCTCCACACTCCACGCAGAGCCCGATGCGGGGCTCAATCCCATCACCCCGGGATCATGACCTGAGCTGAAATCAAGAGTCAAATGCTCAACCCAGTGAGCCACCCAGGCACCTCTATACCCATTTAAAGTGTATAATTCAGGTTTTGTTTTTGTTTCACTATATTCAAAGTTTGCAACCATCACCAGGATTATTAATTTTAGAACATTTTCATAGCCCCCAAAAAGAAACCCCACACCCTTTTGTAGTCACTGCCCATTCTCCCCAAACTCCCCTCCCAGCCCCAGGCAACCAATAATCTACCTTCTGTCACTTTGAATTTCCCCAATCTGGACATTTTATATCAATAAATTTATATAGTAAGTTGCCTTTTGTGACTAGCTCCTTTCGCTTAGCATAATGGTTTTTCCTTAAAGATTTAATTTTTAAGTAATCGCTACACCCAATGTCAGGCTCGAACCCACAACCGCAAGAATAAGAGTCGTTCGTTCCACCGACTGAGCCAGCCGGGCACCTCTTAGCATAATTTTTTTAAGGTTCATCCATGTTGTAGCATGTGTCAGTGCTTCATTCATATTTACTGCCAAATAATATTTCGTTGTATGGATATACCACATTTTAATTACCTGTTCATCAGCTGATGGATAGTCGGGTTTCACATTTTGGCTATTATGACTAATACTGTTCTGAACATTCATGTATCAGTTTTTGTGTAGGCATATGTTTTTATTTCTCTTGGGAATGGAATTGCTGGGTTGTATGGTAACCCAATGTTTAATTTTTTGAAGCAAATGTTTTCAAAGTGGTTAAACCCAAAGGGTTTTCTTTGAGTGGTAAGAGCTCTCTATATATTCTAGCTACGAATCCTTTATGAGGTACAGGATTCGTCAATATTTTCTCCCATTATCCGAAATGTCTTCTCACTGTCTTTTTTTTTTTTTTTTTTTTTTTTTAAGTATTGTTTCGTCACAACCACACAGTATTACATTAGCTTCAGGTGTGTCTTTTCACTTTCTTGATGGTATCTTTTGCATCTTGTGGGTTATTGAGTCCTTTACTCTGGACTCCTCTGGTGGGAAAGGGGGAAGAAACCCAACTCCCTGTCGGTGAGAAGAGGGATTTTTCCAATAGAGGCGGGGATTTTGTCCCTCAGAGCTCGAAGAGGAGATGGCTGCCTGTGTGACAGAAGGAGGGGCAGGCTTTAGGACAGGGGAGCAACGCTTGGAACTGGAGTGGGCCAATGAAGAGTGCCCTGGGAAGGGTTTATTCTTCCTCTTGGATACTGTAACATTGCTAGTATGGTTTAATGTTTTCCGTCCTATATTTAATTCTTGTTACCCCAAACTTTTCAGTAAAGTCTGAACAACTTTGTGCGATGGTTATAGGAGGTGATCAAGGACTGAGTAAACACCAAGAATGGTTCTGACCCACATCTCCTTGCTGAGGCCACCCAGGCACTGTCTTCCTAAAGCTACTGGAAGCGATGCCTACTTTTCCTTCAGAGCCCGGCTCAAATGCCATTTCTTCAGAGAAGCCTTTCTGAGCAGGTTTGCCTTATAATCTCTCCTTGTTGCCCATACCTCTCGTTCCTGGCACACCTGGAGGTTTATAATGGTATGATGGAATAATGACTATGAGAAAAATTGCTGTTCTCCCATTTCTTGCCCCATTAGTTCTCCGAAGGCAGGCCTTTCCCCCAACTCCTAGCACAATACTTGGCCCACAATAGGGGCTTAATAAAATTTTGCCATGAGAATGAATGTCCAGAAACCCTAGGCTTAAATCCTATTAGCTTAACAACTCTCTGGAAAAGAGATTCTCGTTTTTATGCTTGCTAGAAAAGATGCAGATAAGTATCTCATTGGCCTGGCTTGGGTCACATGCTCATCCCAGAACCAATCAGTGTGGCTAAAAGGATGGAATGTGCTGATTGGCCAGGTCTTCTCGTGTGTTCACACTTGGCCCCACGTCAGTGGGAAGGGCCATCCTCACAAACTGAGAATAGGGTGAGCTGGTTTCCTGAGGACAAATCAAGATCCTCCTGCAAAGAAGGGGACTTCTGGGCAGACAAAACTTACAGAGGCTCAGAGGAGTTAAATAACTTGCCCAACACCACTCAGAGCTTTACGTAGTTAAGTAATGCAGTCTTGGTGGGTTTTTTGTTTTTTTTTTGTCTGGTTTTGGACTTGGACAGAGTAGCTCAGACTCTGTTTCTGCCCAACGTTCCCACCGTCAGAATTTCAGGTGCAATTTTGTCTTGCCAAAAGCCAGTTTTCCCAAAACATCAAACCAAGATGTCTACTGGCTCTGGTATTTTCCAAAACTTGTAGTACAGAGGCCAGAGGCTACAACACTCAGTGATAGGTTTCAAGACCATTTCATTTTATTCATCCCCCCCCCCACAATACCTTATGAGATGCTGCCATATGTCATCCCCCTTCCTCAAGCCACATAAACTTGAACCTGCTCCCTACAGAGGCCATGGCACCTGGTAAGCTGAAGGCCTTTGCTCTCTCAGGGGAATCTGAATTTTCAGGGACCTCAAAAACTGAAGAGTCAAGGCTTAGGGACAGGACACTTGAGGGGCCAGTGTATACTCATGCCTGGGTCAAATCCTGGGTCTGCCATTGACTGTGTAACCTTGGGAAAGTCCTTTAACCTGTCTCAGTCTGTGTATGAAGTGGGGACAATAAGAGCATTGGGATGGTAATCAAAGAGCTAATCCTGTAAAGCAGTTACTTACCACAGTCACTTGCACAAAGTGAGTGTCCTGTAAAAATATCAGTGCCTACTACATCCCCCCATATACCAAAGCAAGCGTTACAAATGACAGGTGGCTCTTGACTACGAAAACATGTTCACAAGCTAGTGTCACCCAGGGAAAGGAGCAAGAGAAAGGAGTCACTCTTCCTTAGAAAAATGTGAATATACCTACATGTATACCCAGATATCATTGTCTGTCTCTGGTCTGCCTGCACCTGTGGTCTCTGTGTTTGCTGGGCCTCACCTGAGCAAAGACTCAGCATGCCCTCCAGCTCCTGTAATATAGATGCCCTTTGCCAAGAGGAGCCACCTTAGAAATCTCTTGGGCAGGGGTGCCTGGCTGACTCAGCTGGAGGAGTGCACCACTCTTGATCTTGGGGTGGTGAGTTTGAGCCCCATGTTGGGTGTTAGAGATTACTTAAATAAGTAAAACTTAAAAAAAAAAATCTATGTAAGCCTCAGTTTTATGATCTGTGAAATAGAGCTAATGCAACCTACTCACAGGGTTGGTGTGAAACTGGAATGAGATAAATCACTCAATAAATATCACTTATTATTTTTATATCTGAAATTATATCTGAAATAAGAGCTGTGAAATTTCTAAAAGTTTATTAGAAAAGTATCTGGAAGGATATAGTATCAGCATGTTCACAGTAGTTATCACACGTTTTGTATCCTTTCTTCTTTATACCTTTCTATATTTATCCATTCATTCCACAGGTGTTTATTAAACATTTACTATATGCCGAGCCCTGAGAGTTAGGAATACGGCAATTTACTGGAATGGTAAGGAACGTCTACAGAGGATACTAATCAAATAATCACACAAATAGCTGCAATTGTCGTAAGTGCCTACGTTTTAACAAAGAAGAAATCAGGGAAAAAAACAATTTCGGATAAAAATATTTTAAGGTTACACATGGAGACTCAAACAATGAGATGGATTTCTAGTGATTTTGGAAAGGACTTCTCGAATTACCCACCGGGAGGGCGCCCCTTTCGCGGGTGGGTGCTAGGACCGCCCCCCACATTAGGTCCGGACGCCGTGTAGTCAGCAGGCGGGAAGGCTGGCATTCAGCGTGGGTTGTGCACTGGGGCCTGGAGACTTGCGTGGCGGCTGCAGGAGCGGTGACGGCCACCGGGGGGCGGGCACGTAAGTGCTGCGCGGTGCGCCCGCCGGGCCAGAGCCCCGCCCCTGCCCGCCGGCTGGTGCCCCAGCCCCGCTCCTGCCGGGATCCGACGTCCGTTTCCCTGCGCTGCAGCTGCCCCAGCTCCGCTGACTGTCGCCGGCGCTCCCGCCCCCGACACGCGTCCTCAGCGCCCCGGGATCGTTCCAGCGGCCCATCGCGCCCTGGGATCGTGCCGGCGGCCGCCGCGCCCCGAGATCTATCCAACCGCCCTGCGCAGCCCTCTCTGCCTCCCAGGAGCGCCTGCCGGTGCGCCCTGCTCGCCGCTCCCCGGGACTTTCGGGGGGCCCGCCCGCCCTGCACCCTGGAGCACCGGGCCGCGAGCCTCTGCCAACTCCTCTGGTTCTTCGCGGCCGTGGGCAGCGGCTGCGGTGCCTGTCCGCCCGAAGGAGGTAAGTGCGGGCCGCGTGTAGCCAGGCGGATGGGGGGCCGGGATCCGGCGCTGCAGGCCTGGCGCGCCCCGGTGCACCGGCTCCCGGAGCGCGCTGGGTCCGAGCCTGGAAGTGGGGCGGAGGCGGCGCAGAGTGTGTGAAGCGCTTCTTCTGTGGGTTCAACTCTTTGGGACTCTGTGTTTGCTTCTGTAAAAGCGGGGAGTCATGCAGATTAACGGCAGTGTCTGTTGGGAAAACACTTGGGAAAACACTTGGCACGCCGTCGGCAGGGAGAGGCAGTTTGGGGGCCTCCGCCCCGGGCTCCTCAGAGCCCGTAGAGGGTGGGGGCAGTGCTGCCTTCCTGTCTCCTGCGGGGGGCCCCGAGCCGCATGCCCTACCCTGGCCCCTGAACAAGAGGCCTGAATTCCTGGAACCCCGAGGACAGCGTAGACGCGCCCTTGCTGTATTGTTGACTGCGGGAGGGAGTTTGGGTGTTGGCAGGCTCCGCCGACATGTGCGCCGAGGGCTGGGCATTGATAGGCGAGTGGCGGCGCGGGGGTGGAGGCCTCTTGGGTAAGTCCCGGCCTAGATCGGCCAGCACCCGGGCGGAGGACTGAGGGGAGCCAGCTCGGCTGAGCCCCTAGAGTGACAGATGGACCGCATGGGAAGGGGCCGCTACATGTGCTGTGGGGACACTCTGGGAGCCTGACTTCTGGGCCCTTGGCCCGGGACGCTGCTTGCCTGGGGCCACAGTTTCAGCCAGGAAGTGGAGTGACATAGTCCAGCCCTATGATTTTATAGAGGAGGAAACCGAAGCCCAGGGTTGTCTAACAGCCAACTAATGCGCAAAAGGGACTAAGCGCGGACCCTTAGAGCAAGCAGGTGGGAGCCAGTTGTGCCCGCTGTGTGGAGGTGCGTGGAGGGGGAGAGGTTACTGGGAGGCTTCCTGGAGGAGGTGATGTTTGAGCTGATTTGGAAAGGATGCCTGTGGAAGAAGGTAGGGTTTAGAGATAGCGTATGCACACATTCACTCCTTTGTTCATGTATTAACTCAACAAATACGATAAAGCTTCTAGACGATGTGGATTCAGGTGTGACACAGTTGGGATGGCCATCCTCCCTCCTTTGAGTTCCCTTCTCAAAGAGGGGTTTGCAGGGGTCAGAGGAGGCAGAAAGTCAGAGCCTAACGGTCACTTAAAATGGTTTCAGATTGTGTAGGATCGATTGTGTACATTCTGTGGTGTACACTTTCTCTCTTTTGTGCTTTCGGTGACGGCACACTGCTTTTTGGCTGATTGAGGATGTAGCCCTGAGTTTATTTTAAACCGTTTTTAATGTATAATATGGCAGAGATGGCGATTAGTCCCCTCTTCCAGGGGTATCACCTGGCTGAATTTCCCAGGCTCCCTTACAGTTTGGTGGGCTGTGTGACTGCATTTTGGCTGATGGGATGTGAGCAGAAATGGTGAGTGCCCCTCTTGAGCTTGAAGCCCAAAAACCTCCCGCCCCCTCTGTCCATATATACCAATGGAGTTCGAGGGCTCTGAGGGCCTAGGAGAGGGCAGAGCTACCAGACCGGAGGAGTCTGGGCCCCTGAATGACTGTGGAGCAGAGCCCCACCCCCCTTTCTGCCTCCCTTGGGGGTCCATGTCTGCTGAAGGGAATGGGGCTCCAGTAAGCTCTTTGGAAGGTCTGGGGCTGTGCGTGGGGTTTGTTGGCTGTGGCCTTTGCATCCGGGCGATCTGGCTGGGCTGTTTCCCTGGGGAAGGGCGTCTTTAAGGCCTTTTTTCTCACACTGGTCAGATTCCCCAAAGAAGTCTTGTCCAGTCTTTGGCAGGATTGACAGCCAGTTGCCGGGACACGGAGAACATTGTGGGAGAAAATGGAAGGTCAACGGCAGAAACTTGGATTTGTTCAAGCTCCTTCTCTAGGAATCACTCTTTCTGACCCAGTTCTTAAAGCTGAAGCAGAAAAAAAATCGATGGTTGGGACTATATCTAAAGTAATGGCGGCTGGCTGGACTGATTAAAAAATAAAAGTTTTGTGTTGGAGAGATCAGTTCTGCTGACCAAGAGGCTGCAGACTGTTGCCTTAGTAAACTGAGAATATTCTAGAAGAAGGTGATTATGGTGGCCACCACAGGATGAAAGCGTTTTTTGTTTTGTTTTTGAGAGAGAGAGAGAGGAGAGCATGTGAGTGGGGGAGAGCGACAGTGGGGGGGGGGGGGAGAGACAGAGAGAGAGAGAGAGAGAGAGAGAGAGAGAGAGAGAGAGAGAGAATCTTAAGCAGGCTCCATGTTCAGCATGGAGCCCGATGTGGGGCTTGATCCCATGACGCTGGGATCATGACCTGAGCCAGAATCAAGAGTCAGAAGCTCAACCAACTGAGCCACCCAGGTGCCCCTAAAGTGCCTTGGGTATTTGAATGTTGCTGGATTGAACCCTTGTAGACAAGACTGATGGGCACAAGCAGAAGGCTCTGAACAAAGGAAACAGCGAGTTACTAACATGCTGATGATAAAATAGGAGATGACGGTCTCTGGGTCCCCAAAACCCTAGGGCTGGGAACACCCAGAGAAGCATTTCAAATGGCTAGAAAGTCAGAGGGGTGGACAAGTGTTCAGATCTTCAGCTGTGACACTTTCTCGCCCTAGCAAGGACTCCACAGGTGGAGTCAGCTGCGGAGAATTTCTCTAAGCCATGGTTCTGGAACTTAACTGCACTTTATCAGAACCACCTGGTGAGCTTGTTTAAACACAGATTGCTGGGCCCACCTCCAGAGTTGACTTCAGTGGGACTGGAGTGAGGCCCGAGAATTGGAAAATACCATGTTCTGCTGCTGCTGTTACTGGTGGTCCCATGACCACACTTTGAGAAGGACTGATTTAGCAAGTGATGGCGAGTAAAAGCCCTGGATTCAGCCCACACTGTCTTCACACCCAACTACCCCACTTTCTAGCCATGTGATTTTGGGGAAGTCACTTAACCTCTCTGTTCCTCAGTTTCCTTGTCTGTAGGATGAAGCTAATAGTGCCTACCTCCTGGGCTTCAGGGGAGGCTCCCTGGAGGAGGCGGCATCTAAACTGAGACCTGAAGGATGAGCAGAACAGTTGGCCAGGGATTGGGTAGGGAGGGCAGGCCTGGCTGTGTGCCAGGCAGAGGGCACAGGGAATGGGGAACCTGTGTCCTCCAGGGAACTGAGAGGAACTATGGTGTAAGTGCTTTGTAAGTGACACCGAAATGCTGCAAATCTGTTCTGTGCTACGTGTCTCAGGGCAGGATTGCAGTTGAGGGAGAGTTGACCAGGTTGTGGAAAATGGGCTGCCTGGAAGCAGCGCCAGTTACTCCTGCCCACATTCCATTGGCCTGAATGCAGTCACATGGCCCCACCTAGATGCACAGGATGCTGGGAAATGTAGTCCGTGGTGGGGCAGGGGGCACAAATCTGTGGTGGAGAGCTAGCTGTCTGTGCCACAGCAGCTTTTTATGACCCTTGGCCACCTCTCTTACCTCTCCTTCTCTGCTTACTCTGCTCCGCTTTGTAGGATGAGTGAATTTTACAGATGAGGAAGCTGAGGTTCAGAGAGGTTAAGTAATTTGCCTAATGTCACTCAGCTAGTAGTGGCAGAGACAGGACTTGAACCCAGGTCTCTTTGTCCTCGAAGCCTGTTGGTCCAGATCATAGTCCTGGGTGCTTTTTAAGGGCTTCCCTATGATCCAGGTTTTCCTAATCAGGATCTCAGCCATGTGTCAAGCTAACTAAGCCCCAGATGCCTTGTAATTATAATGGCATAGTCCCTCCACTCCATGCCTGCACTGCCCATGATGTCCATAGAACTTGCCATCTTTTCTCTAATTACTCATTCACGCAACATGCATTTACATAGAATCTGCTGTGTGCCAGGCATTGTGCTCTTGGCTCGGAGCTGGCGAGGAATAAGACACAGCCCCTTTTGTTCCAAACGTTCACATGGTTTGGCCACCGAGAGGCTATGTAAACACAGAGTTCCCCTGAGAAGTGAGACACGCTGGATCCCTGGTCTGACCCACCAGGAGTACAGAGTGTCCCGGGTACATGAGAAGGGTGCCCAGCAAATGATTAAAAATTAAATTCAAGCTCTCTTGTGCATTTTGTAAACCGAAGCTATAATGACAATATTATGTGCTTTGTATTCTAAATTGTGTTTTTCTGATTTTTAAAACAATAAAATTGCCTTTGCTCCATGACAGTTTTATATGCACAAAGCACAGTGTATGTGCCGCAGTGATCTTTTTATGAGCCTCAGCGGAGCAAACGTTGACTTCTCTCCTTGGGTTCAGCTGCGGGGTGCTGTTCTCATCAGTGAGTAAGTTTATTTCTTCAGTTCAAAAGAAACACCAGGACAGGTATGCATGGAGATCTGCTTTTAAAGAGGAGAGGAGGGGGAGTGGGTCAGGGGAAGCTCCTTGAGCTTCCCCCAGAATCTTTCTAAAGTGGGGTTTCTCGGAACTATTAACATCCTGAGCTGAATACTTCTGGGTTGTGGGGCCTGTGCTGTGCACTGTAGAGTGTCTAGCAGCATCCCTGGTGCACTCGGTACACTATTCACTAGATACCAGGTGTACTCGGAGAGTTGTGACAACCAAAAACGTCTCCAGACGTTGCCAAAATGTTTCCTGAAGGGGCAAAAGTGCCCCAGTGTTTAGGGCCACTGTTCTAGGCTACATTTGTTTTCCATTGCTCCTATAGCAAATCACCACACGCTTAACACAAATTTCTTATGGTTCTGGAGGTCAGAAGTTCAAAAGTCAAGGGGCACCTGGGTGGCTCACTCAGTCGGTTGAGTGTCTGACTTTGGTTCAGGGCGTGATCTCACGGTTTGTGAGTTTGAGCCCCGCGTTGGGCTCGCTGCTGTCAGCACAGAGCCTGCTTCAGATCCTCTGCTTCCCCCTCTGCCCCTCCCATACTCACGCTCTCTCTCTCAAAAATAAAAATAAAACATTACAAAAAAGTTCAAGGGGCACCTGGGTGGCTCAGTTGGTTAAGCGGCCGACTTCAGTTCAGGTCATGATCTCACGGTTCATGAGTTCAAGCCGTGCTTCGGGCTCTGTGCTGACAGCTCGGAGCCTGGAGCCTGCTTTGGATTCTGTGTCTCCTTCTTTCTCTGCCCCTCCCCTGCTTGCTCTCTGTCTGTCTGTCTGTCTGTCTCTCTCTCTCTCAACAATAATAAACATAAAAAAAGTTTTTTTTCATGTTCAAAAGTCGAGGGCTCAGTTCCTTCTGGAGACTCTAGGAGAAATCTATTTCCCTGCCTTTTCCAGCTTCTAGGGACCGACTGCATTTCTTGGCTTGTGGCCCCATTCTCCATGTTCAAAGCCAGCTGCATGGCATCTTCAAATCTTTCTCTAGGACCCCTGCTTCCATTATCATGTCTCTTTAGCTCTGACCCTCCTGCCTCCATTTTATAAGGACCTTTGTGATTATATACGGTACGTTGGATTTTCCAGGAGAATCTCTCCATCTCAAGATCACATTCCCAGGGTGACTTTTACCATGTAAGGGAGCATAGTCACAGATACTGGAGATTAGGATGTGGACATCTTTTGGAGGGCCAGTTTCTGCCCACCACATAGAATTTTCAGCCTCTGGGTATAATGGAAATGCTTCTGGAGAGCCTGGCAGGAGCGAAGTGACTTAGGGAGTGGGGCTTGGGGGGTGGTCACAATAACAGCCAATACTTTTGAGCTCCAGTTCTCTGTCAGGCATCACATGCCGGATCTCACTGATTCCTCAAACATCTCCAGGGATCCGTACTGTTGGTCCTCTGTTTCACAGATGAGGACACCACCTAGGGGAGACTTTCTAGAAGGAGTAAAAATTTGAGCTGGATTTTGAAGGGAACCAAGGGGTTTGGCAGCAGGTAGGAGAGGCGTTTCAGAAAGAGGGCCCGTGGGGTGCCAGGGGCAGGGAGGTGGGAGCTTGGTGTGAATGGTTCTTCAGGGCAGGGCAGGTGGGTGTAGACATCTGCAAATCAGTCCTTTTATCCTGAGATTCTCATATAAACTCTCTCATTTTTCCACAATAGTTTAAATATTTTTTCATGAGCACCTACCACATGCTGGGGTTATAGACATTAATAAGACACCGACATGAGCTCGTCACCTCTGTTACTATCCCCACCCTCAGTAAATAAATAAAACCCAGCCCAGAAAGGTATTTGATTAGCACCATTGAGTCCTGCCAGGGCCAGGTGCTGTGGGGGACACAGACTCCAGGAAGGCTCAGCTTTCCCTTAGGACAGCACTTTGGCTCCTAATGGGGAAGCTGGGATTCAAACCAGGCCCTGCAGCTGCAGAGCACAGCTTCTTAGCCCCTATTTTGGCTTTGATTTTTATTAAATTTTTCCACCAGATTTATCGAGATATAATTGACAAATAAAAATTGTATGTATTTAACGTGTCCAACATGACAGCTTGGTATACATATGCGTTGTGAAATGATTACCACAGTGAACCTAATTAACATATTTATCGACTCACATAGTTACCTAAGTTTTTTATGTTTGTGTGAGAATAATTAAGATCTTTTCTCCGGGCACCTGGCTGGCTCAGTCTGAAGAGCATGGGACCCTTGATCTCCAGGTCTTGAGTTCAAGCCCCACTTTGGGTGTAGAGATACTTACATAAACTTTAGAAAAATCTATTCTCTCAGTGAATTTCCAGTATACAGTAGAGTATTACTAACTATAGTCGCCGAGCTGTACATTACATTCCCAGGACTTACTCATCTTGCACAACTGAAACTTTGTACCCTTTGACCAACATCTTCCTATTTCCTCCACCTCCCAGCCCTGGACAACTACCATCTGACTTTCTGTTTTTATGACTTTGGTGTCTTTGGGGGTGTTTTTGTTTTGTTTTCTTTTCTTTTTCGTGAGATCACAAAATGTTTGTCTTCCTATGTCTGGCATATTTCACTGAACATAATGTCCTCCAGGTTCATTCATGTTTTTGCAAATGGCAGGATTGCTTTCCTTTTTTTAAGACTGTGTAACATTCCATTGTATATGTACGCCAGATTTTCTTTATCCATTCATCCATCTCTTAGGTGGTTTCCATACGTTGACTATTGTAAATAATGCTGCAGTGAACACGAGAGTGCAGATGTGTCTTCAAGATAGTTTTTCCTTTCTGGTTTGAAGGAAACTGAGGACTCCTGCTACAGCCCAAGATACCCTTGGAACAAGCCAGAGGTGCAGCCCAGGGCATCCTGCCCCTGCTCACCCCTCCTCCCCAAGGTACCCCATCGCAAGCAGGCTGTCACTTCTTTGCCCAGCAGTTCCCATCATTGCCAGATAAGAGTCCATGTCTAGTACATAGCATCGCACCTGGGACACCGGAAGCTGTCTACGTGTGTTACTTATCTGTCTCATTTCAGTAAAAATTACGCATCTTCCATAGGAACGAAAGTATCTTCCTCTTTCTTATCACTCATTTGCAGCACAAAAGCCACATCTTTGCTTATCTCCCTTGGTGAGATGAACTCATGCTAACCTGTAAGAAACCCATAGCTCCTTGTGCTTGGTGGAATAAGACAGCATTCTTGGCATGAGATCTAAAGGAACCAGGAGAGGACCTGCCGGTCTGGGGGTGGTGGAGTGTGGAAGGGAAGTGGGAAGTTCACGGGAAGCTCAAGTCTCATTTATCACACCAGGAAATCAATATATAAGGACCCAAATAGGCAAAGAAATAGCAGAGAAACCATGTTATTTAAGGATGTGCCAGTATCTACCTGAAGTAACATCTAAAATAATTGGAAGTGGTTGCCTCTGGAGGTGGGAAGCAGGGCTGCCCTGTCCTCTTGCAAAGGTTGTAAACTAAAGTTGAGCAGTACCCCACCTGTATGGTCATACGCCATGGACTCAATAGGAAAATGCCGTTATTTTTAACCATGGGCTTTACTGAAACTTTTTTAATTATAAGAAATAATACACAGTGGCTCTAAGTGCTGGCTGGGTTTTGGACTCTTCATAATGCAGGTGAGAAAAACCTGTGTATAATCAGCTAAGTCATCCCCAGACCCCCTAAAAAGGGGCGGTGTCAGGCATGTTTGGATTCATGGTCTCAAATGATATCACCACTATTTGTTTTTCTCTAAATCTCTTGTTCTGCTTTCTGCCAATCGTCACCTTTGTTCTCTGGTGGCCTCAGCCCCTGTCTCTGATTCACATCCTACACAAACGGATGGCCTTCTCTAGTCTCTCAGACTAAAACCCCTGGCTTACCTGGGATTGGGCCAGATTGGTTAGCTTGAGTCACATGCTCACCTGTGAGCCAATCACTGTGGCCAG
The DNA here is from genome assembly GCF_007474595.2 of Lynx canadensis. Lineage (NCBI taxonomy): Eukaryota > Metazoa > Chordata > Mammalia > Carnivora > Felidae > Lynx > Lynx canadensis. The sequence continues at coordinate 17,664,348 of NC_044318.1, forward strand.
GTGCCTGAATGCTGTGATTGGCTTAGACCTGGGTCATGTGACACACCCTGTTCCCTGATGGTGCATCTCCAATCACAGAACACGGGAGCGGGGGGGGGGGGGGGGGGGGGGGGAGGGGGAGGTCCTGGGACAGAAACAGGTGTGTGACTCAAGGTGGCCCCCAAGTCACCCTGTTCACCGCAGTGCAATTGACGACCCGGTGGGTTCTGCCGTGCTGGGCATGTGGTAGTGTGTGTGCGCTGGCCACATCACGTGAACAATATCGGCTCTGGGATGCTGACTCCTGGGAGTGGCCAGCAGTTCACTTCTACAGGTAGCGAGGCAGCCCTGGGCGGGGGGCGGGAAGGGAGCCCCAAGGAAGACCAGAGGTCACTGTGGCCTGGCCCACAGGCCTTGACCTGGGCATTGCAAACATTGTTTTCTGTCCCAGCCACTGCCAGAGGAACCTTTTATAGAGAGACTCAGTAAGAGCAGTTGGTTCTCTGGCCAGAGTCTAAAATAGCCTGTTCCCCAGGACCCCTGAAGAAGCTTGGCTTGGCTGCTAACCAGGTATCCAGGTTACCAGCGTGGCTGGGACCCAAGGTTCAGCCCCCTTTATTTAGGATAATAAAAATGATGATGATGATGATAATAGTTCTGTATCTTAGTGCTTGCTCTGTGCGAGTGCTGTGAGGTTAACGGTGAGAATACTGCCTCCCGCATTATCGCAAGGAAGCTAAGGCTTGAGAGGTAATGTTACACAGCTAGTAAGAGGCAGAGTGGGGGCTTGAAGTTGGGTCTGACTCAGAATTCCACCCAACTACCTCTCTATACAAATATTTTCCCAGGGTGTGTCAGGGACTCGGAGGGGAAGATGTGGGTTCCAGAGCAAGGGCAAAGGAAACCTTCTAGAGAATCCTGATGTCTTAGCTGGGGTGCTGCTGTTGGTCTCAGCCTCTTTGCCAACAGGAGCAGGCCCCTGTGGGCCAAGGGAAGTCCAAGTCGGATGGAGATTCCTGGGAGGCCGGGGCTCTGGCTGGTGTTGGAACAGGCATCGTGGGGCTGAGTTATGGGCCATTGAGGGCTCCTTGCCTGCCTAGGGGAATCCGGCAGCCTCCAGGGCCCAGTCTTCCTGGGCGAATGTGGGAGTAGTTGCCAAGTCTGGACTCTGGACTAAGGCCTTGGTTTTCCCAGGCTGATCCTATCCAGGCCTTGACTTGTCGTAAGAGATGTGATGTGACTTTTTGGGGGAGAGATGGGGTTACTGGACTAGATAGAATTAGCAAGTAGTGTGGGGGTGGATTATAGTAGATATTATAAGTTGAGATAGTTAAGTCTGAAGATTGTGAGTCCAGGGCTGTTATACTGGCCCATGATGGAAGATAATGCTGCCCCAGGCTCCCTCTGTCTCATGGCTCTGCCATCCACAGCATATGGTTTCTTCTTCTTGGTTAAATATAGCTGCTTGAGTTCCAGCCATCACACCTCCATTCCAGCCAGCAGGAAGGAGGAAGAGTCCAGAAGGGCACACTCCCTCCCTTTAAAAACTCTTCCCTAAAGTTGAAAACAGCCCTTCTGTTTATATCTGCTTGGCCAGAACTTGGACACATGGTCACACCTAACTGCAAAGGAATCTGGGAAGGAATCTGGGAAGGAAACTGCAAAGGAATCATGGTCACACCTAACTGCAAAGGACCTTATTTTGAGTGGCCATGTGTTTAGCCAAAAAACCAGTGGTTGTTATTAAGAAGGAGAGAACAGCTGTTGGGGGACAGTTCGCAGGCACTGTCACAGCTGCCTTAAGAGCAAATTTATGACAACGGAAAAACCATAAAACATCCTCGCTCAGTTCTGGAATACGCATCACGTGCCTTCTGAGTGCAAGGCACTGTGCCAGGCAGGGTCGCAGCTGCTTGTCTGCAGCTCCTTTTGTTTCCCAGGGTCAAGGAGAATGTCGGGTCTGTGGCTCTGGTCATAATTACCCTGTGAACTGGCTCTGGAACGTCAGGCCACTTCCCCTCCCTCAGCTCCCCTCACGAATGGGGACGTCAGTGAGCTGAATTAGTTTAGTCCAGGTCATCAGCAGCACAGCTGGGATTTGTACCTGCGAGCAGGCTCTTAGCCCCTGGGCTACACTGCCTGGAAGCCTGTGGGCTGAAGCTGAGGTTCTGGCCCCTCCCCAGCACCGTCCCAGCCCCCAGAGGCCAGTGACCGGGCTGGGTCCCCTGGCAGCCCCAGACACCACGCTGCCTTGGTCAGCAGAGGTTCTGGCCAAGGGCTGACGGGGGCAGAGCAGGCGCTGGGGCTGGGAGCCGCCGAGAGGGGGAGGAGTGGGCCCAGGGCCCAGGGCAGGTTTTGGTAACCAGCAGGGTCAGGTGGTTCAGGCATTGGCTCCTGACCGTGACTGTGTCCTGCCCACAGGGTAAGAAACAACTCTGCAGTAGACACCTGGGGCTGCCGATTTTCAAGAAATCCCTGTGGGTGGTGCCTTAAGGGAAAAGAATGAAAAGGAAGTAAAGCAAAACAAAAATGAGTGGAGTAGAAAATAGCAGAGCACGTTGTACAAAGTGAGGCTAAGTACAGTTTCCTCACATTTTAATTTGCATTTTGTGTGTACCAAGTTAGGATAGAAATATATTCCCTGCTACGATAGCTGTTAAGAAAGTGCCAGAGCCTCAGATCTAGGAGGCTGCCTGCAGATGGAAGGAGCCATTAGATTGATCTAAAAAAGTATTACCTTGATCTAAAAAAAATTTTAAAGTGTTTTTGTTTATTTATTATTTTATATTGAAAGCAACTCAGCTTGTGAAAAGTTAACACAGTGTATAAGTGTACAAAGTTCTTTTTTTTTTTACAGATTTATTTTGAGAGCGTTTGTGTGTGTGCACAAGTGGGGGAGGGGTGGGGAGAGAGAGGTTGGTTGAGGGAGAATCCCAACCAAGCAGGCTCCACACTCAGTGTAGAGCTCATTGTAGGGCTCAATCCCACAACCCTGGGATCATGACCTGAGTCAAAATCAAGAGTCAACCACTAAACTGACAGAACCACCCAGGCACCTCTGTACAAAGTTCTTCAAAGTTCCCACCACCCCCACCTTCCAGCTTCCATTATCACTGCCATCCCTGTGTTGGTAGAGCTCCTAGGGGTCCTTGAGGGAAGTCTCAACCCATCTACAAATGTCCTTTTTCTTTTCACCATAATAGACCTGATATTCTTCAACTTGCTTTTTATTTAAAAAAAAATTTTTTTTTTTAATGTTTATTTATTTTTGAGACAGAGAGAGACACAGCATGAGCAGGGAAGGGGCAGAGAGAGAGGGAGACACAGAATGTGAAGCAGGCTCCAGGCTCTGAGCTGTCAGCACAGAGCCCGACGCGGGGCTCGAACTCACGGACGGCGAGATCGTGACCTGAGCCGAAGTCGGCCGCTCAACCGACTGAGCCACCCAGGCACCCCTCAACTTGCTTTTTAAATGTGACAGTTTTGTGGGGTGCCTGGCTGGCTCAGTCAGTAGAGCGTGTGACTCTTGACCTCGGGGTTGTGAGTTGGAACCCCACATTGGGTGTAAAGATTACTTGAAAGTAAAATCTTAAAAAACATAAGTGTCACAGTTTTTTCTGACTTTTTTTTAACCTTAGCTTTATTAAAATATAATTCTCAAACCTTATAATCTATCCATGTAAAGTACAATTCAACGGTTTTTAATATATTGGCAGTCATGCAATCAAGACACAGTTTTAGAACATTTTCACCAACTCCAAAGAAACACGTTAGCAATTGTTCCCTATTTCCCGCCCCCGCAACTCTCCCCTCCCCCATCCATAGGCAATCACTCATATACTTTCCATCTGTATAGATTTGCCTTCTCTGGGTATTTCGTGTAAATGGATTCATTCAATACATGGTCTTTTGTGGTTAGATTCTCTCACTTAGCATAATGCTTTTAAGGTTCACCCTGTGTCAGTCCTTCCTTTTTGTGACTATTATAGCATTCCATTGTATGGATACGCCACATTTTGTTTATCCATTCATTAGCTGATGGGCATTTGGGTTTGTTTCCCCATTTGGCTATTACAGATAACACTTCTATGAACATATGTGTACAAGTTTTTATGTGAATGTTTTCATTTCCCTTGGACGTGTACCCAGGAGTGGAATTGCTGGATCATATGGTAATTCTGTGGTTAACTTTTTGAGGAACTGTCAGACTATTTTCCAAAGTGGTTGCACCATTTTACATTCCTACCAACAGTGTATGAGAGTTTCACTTTCTCCGTACCCTTGCCAACATTTGTTATTTATTGGGTTTTAAAAAATTGATCCCTCCTAGTGGATGGCTTTGACTTGCATTTCCCTAATGGCTAATGATGTTGAGCATCTTTCACGGGCTTACTGGTCACGAGTATATCTTGTTTAGAGTAATGTCTGTTAAAATTCATTCAAGCCCTTTGCCCATTTTTTATTTGGGTTATTTGTTATTTTATTGTTCAGTTGTATAATATTTATTTTGAGAGAAAGAGAATGTGGGAGAAGAGCAGAGAGAGATGGAGAGAGAATCCCAAGCAGGATCCATACTGTCAGGGCAGAGCCCGACGCGTGGCTCGATCTCACGAACTGTGAGATCATAACCTGAGCCAAAATCAAGAGTTGGACACTCAACTGACTGAGCCACCCAGGCGTCCCACAAATGTTTAGTATTGATGGTGCCTAATTTATCTGTTCTTTTGTTGCTCGTGCTGTTGGTGTCATATCTAAGAAGGCTTTGCCTAACCCACATCACAAGATTTTCTCCCATATTGTTTTCTAAGGGTTAAGTAATGTCGTAGCTTTTATATTTAAGTCTTTGATCTATTTTTAGTTATTTCCTATGATGGGTGTAAGGAAGGGGGTCAATTTCATTCTTTTGCCACGTATATTCACTTCTCCCAGCGCCGTTTGTTGAAAAGATTATTCTTTCCGCATTGAATGGTCTTGGCTCCCTTGTCAAAATCAATGGTTCTAAATGTGAGCACTCATTTCCGGACTCTCAAATCTATTCCATTGATCTGTGTCTATCCTTACACCAATACCAACTGTCTTGATTACCGCAGCTACTGTAGCAAGTTTTGAACTCAGGAAGTGTGACTCCTTCAACTTTGTTCCTCTTTTCTCAAGACTGTTTTGGCTATTTTGGGACCCTTGAATTTCCATGTGAACTTTAGGACCCATTTGTGAATTTGTTCAAAGAAGCCACTAGGATTTTGATAGTGATCGGTTTGAGTCTGTAGATCAATTTGGGGAGTATGGGCATCTTAGCAATATTAAATCATCCTCTGATCTGTGAACACAGAATATCTTCCCATTTTTTTAGGTCTTTAATTTCTTTCAACATGCTGTGTTTCTCAGTGTATGAGTCATGTACTTCTTTTATTAAATTTATTCCCAAGTATTCTTTTTGAAGTTCTTAATAGGTGAGCTTGTTTTCTTAATTTCATTTTTGAATTTTTCATTCCTAATGTGTAGAAATACTATTGATTTTTGTATTCTACAATCTCGCTGAACTTTTTTTTTTTTTATTGTTTTTGCATGTCTGCATGTATCTAGAGTTTCCCCTTTCTTCTAACAGTCACACAGCAGTTCATGGTATATAGAAAACTCTAATTAATTTGACATGCTTCCACTGGTGGACATTGTGGGCTGTTACCATTTTTTTGCTGTTACTGATTATGCTAAAGAGAACATTGTTTAGGGCACACAACCATTCTGGGGGCGTGTATTGAGTGCCCACTCTCTGCCAGGTACTCTTTGAGGCACTGGGGATACAGACAGTAAAAAAGTAAAGGAGGTTTCAGCTTGGGAATATCTCTGTGATGAGAATAAAGCAGATGTGCTAAGGAGTAACTGGATATGTATATGAGAGGAGTTCTTTGAATTGAGGGGCTGGAGAATATTTCTCTAGAGAGGCGACTATTGAGCTAGGATCCAACTGATGAGAAAGAACCCACTGTTGGAAGGTTGGGAAGATTGTTCCAGGCACAGGGAATAGCAAGTACAAAGGCCCTGGGGTAGAAATGGGCTCCCCGTGTTCACCAAACAGAAAGCAAGCCAGTGGGCCTTGGAGAGCTGCCAAGGCCAGAGGATAAGTGGGCAGGGGCCAGACTAAGGCTGGCCTTGTAGCCTTAAAAGCCGTTTATGTTTTTTTTCAATTTTTAAAAAATGTTTGTTTATTTATTTATTTATTTATTTATTTATTTATTTAGAGAGGGAGAGACAGAGCATGAGCAGGGGAGGGGCAGAGAGAGAGGGAGACACAGAATCCGAAGCAGGCTCCAGGCTCTGAGCTGTCAGCACAGAGCCCGATGCGGTGCTCGAACTCACAAACCATGAGATCATGACCTGAGCCGTAGTCAGACGTTCAGCTGACTGAGCTACCCAGGCGCCCCAGTCATTTACATTTTATTAATAATGGGGAGAGAAGCTCCCGGAGGGTGTTAAGCAGGGGAATGATTTAATCTACTTTATGTTCTAAAACGATCACTCTAGTTGCTTAAGAAGCATTTATTTTCCCTGCCTTATTTCAAACACAGAGTTCTTCGAAGTGGAATTACTGGGTCAACGGGTTTGTACATTAAAAATGTTCTTAGATGCCGCCTGCCAGGTGCCTCCCCAAAAGATAGCTGTAGTTTTCACTTGGAGGGTGCCAGCTCTTTGTCACCAGGGGCATTCGCAGTAAGGTGCACAGCGAGTTCTGACTCCCTGGACCCCGGCACCCATTGTCGTGCTTCCCTTTGCAGGACCCACACTGCTGCATTTACACTATAACTCTGGCTGTACCGCCCACCCCTTGGGTAACACGGGCATCCCAGGAAGATGGCAGACGAAGACCTCATTTTTCGCCTGGAAGGTGTTGATGGCGGCCAGACCCCCCGGGCTGGTCACGACGGTGATTCCGAGGCCGACAGCGACGATGAGGAAAGTTACTTCATCTGCCCCATCACTGATGACCCTAGGTCACACCAGAATGTCAATTCCAAAGTTAATAACTACTACAGCAACCTAACGAAGAGCGAGCAGTATGGCTCCAGTGGGTCCCCAGCAAGCTCCTTCCACTTTAAGGTGAGTGGACCACCCACTCCACCCCGGCCCACCTGCCGCAAGGGATGGGGAAGTGGGGTCACTGACTGGGGTCGTCTCTGTGTTTCCCTCCCCTGGGCAGCACTCTGAGCCCTGGAGATTGGCAGATACGCCTGTAAGGCTGGGAGGTTTTTGTTGGCTTAAAACAAGTCTCATTACTTTAGAGGTGTTTTTCTAAAAAAAAAAAAAAACCAAAAACATTTTTTTTAATGTTTATTTATTTTTGAGAGAGAGAGAGAGAGAGACAGAATATGAGTGGGGAGGGGCAGAGAGAGAGGGAGACACAGAATCCGAAGCAGGCTCCAGGCTCTGAGCCGTCAACACAGAGCCTGACGCGGGGCTCGAACTCACGAACCGTGAGATCATGACCTGAGCTAAAGTCAGACGCTCAACCGACTGAGCCACCCAGGCACCCCTAGAGAGGTGTTTTTCAAATAGCTGCTTCGGACCCACTGCTGGGTCATGAAAACCTTGACCAACTTTTAAAAAATTGCAACAGAAGAGAATAGACCAGGACATCCTGAAGACCAGTGCAAATTGTAAAGATCTTATTTTTTGGTACCTATGCTCACACATGTTCACATGTGTAGATGTGGTGACCCAGTTGGTTGTTGTCGGCCAGGCTCTAATCATGTAAATATTTGCATTTCATCCCTGATGTGTGTGTATGTGGGTCCAGGGACCTGATGTAAAATGTAGTTCTTCATGTTGGTTGTAGTAAAAAAATGCCACTGCCTTAATATAACACTGTATGTTAACTATACTGGAATTAAAATAAAACTCTTAATAAAAATTTTTTAAAAAACCATGCTTGGGGTTAGGCAACCTTCTGGATTGAGGAAAAGCATACTTACTTTGTTCAGGATTTGTCTTCATGCCAGGGCAAAGCTGGTCTAAAGGGGTAGGGGAAAGATGAACATCATCGGGCTTTTGTATAATAACTGGTGATGAAAAAAATTTCATTTTATTAGTAATCTCTATGCCCAATGTGGGGCTCAAACTCATGACCCAGAGGGGTGCCTGGATGGCTCAGTCAGTATAACGTCCCACTTTGGCTGAGGTCATGATCTCATGGTTTGTGGGTTTGAGCCCCATATCAGTCTCTGTGCTGACAGCTTGGAGCCTGGCGCCTGCTTCAGATTCTGTGTCTCCCTCTCTCTCTGCCCCTCCCCTGCTCGGGCTCTGTCTTTCAGAAACGAATAAACGTTAAAAAAAAATTTCAAACTCATGACCCCACGATCAAGAGTCACATGCTCTCCCAGCTGAGCCAGTCAGGCGCCCCTCCCCCCCCAAATTTTAAATGCAATAATGTTATCCTGATTTAATTTAATGCCCACCAACAGAAGGTATCTGTTAGTACCATAAGCAAAATGCGAATTACCACTTTGGGATTTAGAATTGGAGTCATTCTCCTGTAACTTCAAAATTAATCTGTTTTTAGAAAATTAATGATTCTAGTGACTCCTGGGTGGCTCAGTCAGCTGAACAATCTGACTTTTGATTTTGGCTCATGTCATGATCCCAGGGTCATGGGATTGAGCCCCGCCTCAGGCTCTATACTGAACATGGAGCCTGCTTAAGATTCTCTCTCTCCCTCTGCCCCTCTCCCCTGCTCATGCTCTCTTAAAAAAAAAAAAAATTAATAATTCTAGTTCTTGGACAGTTGGATTTTTTTTTTTCCTATCGGGGCCAGAGTTCTAGCTTAAGTCTCTGTGGGACAGGCAGCTCCAGAAATAGCCCTGTGGGTCCCCTCTGAGGTTGGGGGCCCCCGAAGGGTCAGACTGAGGCTTGCCCTGCTTTTCCCGTACTGAGCCAGCCTCTGAAACTCCCACCCAGCCCCGTGGAGGGCAGCACAGGGAGGGCAGGAGAGCAGTCTGGCACTCCTGTCTGTTCACTGTGGGTCACGGAGGCTTGAGGAAACACGGATCCCTGAGGAATCCTGTACCACATGTGAGGGAATCCGGGAACCAGCGGGGGCTGCAGGGCTCAGGGCTTGTGAATCAGAAACCAGCTCATGCCAGCTGAAGGGAGGAAGGATATCCATTATAACAGTCCAGGAGTATTTCTGGGGACCCAGGGAGAGAAGTAATGTCTGGTCTCTCAGGGCACAGGTCTAGGAACCAGGAGATAGCAGGACTGTCTCTCCCTGTCTCTCTTTCCCTATCCTTTATTCTTCTCTGCCTCATTCTAGACAGTGGGAAGATAGACCCCTATGGCCCCAGTGTCCCCTCATTACAGATGGAGCCATGTGCAAAGACAGACTTGACCTTCTCCGTCCCAATTGCAAGGGGCAAATATCTGCTTGGCCCAGCCTGGGTCAGGCATTCTCTCTCTCTGACTCAGTCACTTCTGTCCAGTGCATGGGATTGAGGGGTGGGGGGGTGGGGGTGTCGCACAAGAGGGGACTGCCTCAGGGAAGGAGGATCCTGGTGGCTTCCTTAGGGGGCAGACCTGGCAGTGACCCCATGAGCCCAGTTGAGGCTTTTGGGAAGACACTGAGAGGGCCCAGGAACTGAAAGGCCTCAGACACAGATGGCCAGTCCCTGACCACAAAATGTAGTATGGTAAAGCCTTTAAAGGAAGTGCAGACGGGAGGTTTGTCTGTCTGCCTGTGGCTTTAGGATGTGAGCCTCTTGAGGGCAGGGCACTGTGGCGTTTATCACTCATCCCCAGTACCTGGGGCCATGCTCTGCACACAGTAAGTACTTGCTTCAGAATTGGGCAGGGGGGACGGGTGGGAGACTACTCAACTGACTTCACTGTGGGTGCCCTCTTGATAAAGGACAGTATTTATGTAAAACATAAACCCCTGTGGGCCACTTGACAATAGTCCTTAAAATAAAAAATATACCTCAGATGGCAATTTGATCTCTGGAGACTCTTCCTCAGCCCAAGTGTTCCCACTGGGGTACTGTTGCCATTGGGGGAAGGACAATTCTCTGTTGGGTGGGACTGTCCATTCTATTATAGGTTATTCAGCAGGTCTGACCCCTGCCGACTAAGAGCTGCATTTCCCCCCTGTTCCTTACGACAATCCAAAATGTTTCCCATTATGTGTTTGCAAAGCCCATACGGGAAGGTACCCACTTCAGTTTAGAACCAGTATAGAAGAGGGACGCCTGGGTAGCTCAGTCAGAGAAGTATCTGACTCTTGGTTTTGGCTCAGGTCATGATTTCAGTTTCATGAGTTTGAGCCCCGCTTCAGGCTCTGCACTGACCGTTTGGAGCCTGCTTGGGATTCTCTCTCTGCCCTTCCCCCACTTGCACTGTCTCTGTCTGTCTGCCTCTCTCTCTCAAACAATAAAAAAATTTAAAAAAACAGTATAGAAGTATTTGTACAAGTGTTCAAGTTTACATATTCAAAGATGTTGCAGTATTGTTTGTAATAAAGAAAAAATGGACGTAGCTCAGAGGTCTATCAAGAGGGGCTTATTTAAATGATAAACCATGGTCCTAAGAGAATAGTGTATTTACATTAAAACAAAGATGATGTTTATATGTAATTTGACTTGAAAACTGTGCCAAGATGTATATATATATATTTGGAGGGAAAATCCATGAAAAGCAGAGGGATAGTAATGGGTCCATAATTAGCACAAAAAATGTTAGCTATTTTTATTTTTATACACTGTTACGTAAAAAAGCAAGCTGAAATATAATACAATCTCACATTTATCCAAAAAACTATACACACATCTTAGTATTTGCATCGCAAAAACTGCTGGAGGAATTTGCACCCAACGGTTAATGGTGATTCTCTCTGGGGGAGAGGATGCCACTGTGGGGGACTTTATGTTATATATATTTTTAAACATTTGGGACTTTTTTTTAATGTTTATTTATTTTTGAGAGAGAGAGCGAGCGAGCACAAGGGGGAGGGGCAGAGAGTGGGGGGAGAGAGAGAATCCCCAACAGGCTCTGTGCTGTCAGCACAGAGCCTGATGCGGGGCTTGAACCCACGAGCTGTAAGATCATTACCTGAGCCAAAATCAAGAGTCAGAAACTTAACCGACTGAGCCACACAGGCACCCCAAACACTTGGAATGTTTAAACCACACATATGTATTACTTGTGTGCAGAAGAGGTGTTTTTAGAAGAAAAATAAAGCAAAACATCCAGCTCACCTTCCCTCCCTCAAACAAACAAAGTAATAAATAGCCTCTCCTTAAAACTTCTACGAGGCATAGTTCAAAATCCTCACCGAGGACGGGAGTGCTTGTGGTCCCCAGGGACCCTTCTGGGCTCTGTTCACCCCGCACTTCTGCCTGCTCCTGGAATAGGCTTCCCTTTTCACGCCTCGGCCTGAAACCTCTTTAAACTGATGGTTGATCCGGTCTGTTAAAATGATTGTCCTGGCTCCCTCAGGATGTGTGGCTTAAGACACCCTGCCCTGGCTATCTCTTGTGCATTCCCTGGGGATCATAGGAGACCTCTGTGTGTGTCTGTTATCCTCTGAGTCAGCCGCTGCCTCCAAGGCTAGGGACTGTGTCTCATTGCACTTCCCATTCCCTATACTTGGTAGAATGACCATTTATGGACAAGACTGTGCCCATTCGTTGCCCACCGTCCTAGGTAACTGAAAGCAGGCTCTGTGGTGTTCCTGTGGTCTGTGGCAGCTTCAGAGGGGGACAGCAGCTCAGTTTTCCAAACTTCACTCGTGCTGGCGCTCCTCAAAGCTAATGTGTTTTTTGTTTACTGTTGACATGGCAACCTGGCTTGTTCAACCAAAATGGCCACCTGGAGTTCCTCCAGAGAGGCACCACCCTGGCAGGTACCGGGCATGTATTGTGAACAGTCCAGTTCTGTCACTGCCTTCTGCCTAGTTCCCCGGAGGGGTGGGGGTGGGGGGTTGGGGGGATGGTGGCGGAATCATTAAGGGGGCCACCCTGTTGATAGAATATCAGGCAGCCAAGCAAGGATATTTATAGAGTTTACTATAACATGGGAAAGTGCTTTTGCTCTGGAGTTAAATTTAAATAGCAGAATATAGAGTACAGTTATAGCTTTGTTAAAACACACTTGCACGTGCATGCACACACATACACACACAGAACAAAAGCGTGGAAGGAAGTATATCAACACACCAGCCGGGATTGCCTTTGGATACTAGGAGTGATTGTATTTCCTTTCTACTGCTCTGTCATTTCTCCACTTTCTAGAATAAGCATATATGTTTTTAATTTTTTAGTAAAGGGGGAAATTTGATTTTAAGAAATTGTTCTCCTGGTCTGGGAGTATCTTGGGGATCAGTCTATATCAGTCACATATAGATCACCTCTTTTTTTTTTTTTTTTAAGTGAATTATGTTCCATCACATGATGTTCATGGATTTATTTAGCCACTCCGCCTCTTGGGGACACTTTCATTATCCACCCCCGCCCCCCGCTCTTTTTTTTGCTTACAAACAGTGCTGTAATAAGTCTCCTTGTATGTATAGCTAAGCAAACTTTAAAATGCATATATTTCAGCAGTGCCTGGGTGGCTCAGTAGGTTGAGCGTCAGACTTCGGCTCAGGTCATGATCTCATAGTTTGTGATTTTGAGCCGCACATCGATTTGGGATTCTTTCTCTCTCTTCCTCTCTTTCAGCCCCTCTCCCACTCGTGCTCTCTGTCTCAGAATAAATAAGTAAACTAAAAAAATAATTACTATAAAATGCATATATTTTATAATATGTAAATAATATGTATACAAGGTAAAGAGAATTCACACTGTATCAGTGGAATAGTGAAAAGTCAGCCTCCCACCTCAGACTTGCTTCCCTTAGGGATGTCCTTCCAGAAATGTTCCTTGCCTATATACATATACATCTATATGTATATGACCCTTCCCCCCCGCCCCCCCCCGTTTTTTATGGAATCGTTAGCTGCCTGCAGACCTGTCTTGCGCTCTTGTGGCTGTCTTCCCACATTGGCACATATGAGCTGGCATCAGCTAGTACTTGTGTAACAGCCACTCTGGGCTGGGCAGGCACTGCCCTGCACTCTTTATTCATTTAATCTACACAGCAGTCCTGTAAGGATGGGCGTTTTGCAGACAGTAAACTTGAGGCTCTGAGATCTTTTTTTTTTATTAAAAAAATTTTTTTTATATTTATTTATTTTTGAGAGAGAGGGAGAGACAGAGCATGAGCAGGGGAGGGGTAGAGAGAGAGGGAAACACAGAATCTGAAGCAGGCTCCAGGCTCTGAGCTGTCAGCACAGAGCCTGACGTGGGACTCGAACTCACGAACTGCGAGATCATGACTTGAGCCGAAGTCGGACATTCAGCCGACTGAGGTACCTAGGCACCCCTGAGGCTCTGAGATCTTAATCACTTGATGCTCGTCGTGACGGCAGCATGGTGGAGCTTATTTTGTTGTTTTGTAATGGCTGAATATCATGTCTGGACGCCCCATAATATACTGAGTCAGTCCCTCATGGATGGGTAGGAAGGTCGTTTCCAGTCTTATGCTACTACAAACATCTCTTCCTTAAACATCTTTGTGCATATGTCCTTGTGCCCAAGCAGGGTGCACCTGCCAGGTAAATCCCCAGAGGTGGATGTTTAAGAACACAGCTGGACATTGGCGGCTGTCCTTCAAAGAGTCTGCACCAATGTTTGTCCCCACGCTGTATGGGCACATCTGCTTCCCATGCCCTTGTTGGTGGACTTTGGTGATTACACATCTTTTCAGCCCACCAAGGTGGCTCTAACAGCTTGGTCAGAGGCAGCGATTACCCCAGAATGAGACGGACATGCCAGCCTTTGATGACTCACTGGGAAGAGATGCATCCCTGTCCATCTGAGCCCCAGGAAGCCCCACCCTGGCAGCTTTGGGCTTCTGTCCCTGACTAGTGACCACAGGAAGCTCTGTGCACACCCAGAGGTGATGAACATTTTGGGGCTCTGCCCACTGCTTTGAGAATGCAGAATCAGACAGGGAAGGTTAGGCATCCGGTGTCCACAAAGCTTTGGACTTCTAGCAAGATGAGGGCCTGTTAGGCAGATGAAGGAAAAAGAGGGTGACACTGGCAGTGGGCAGGAGGCCACCCAGTGACCTGCTGTCTGAAAAACAGGATGAGGCTGAGGAGATTCAAGCCTGACCACAGGGACTCCTCTTTCTGAAGTCTGTGCATGGGCTAAAATGCTCAAATCCAGGGCGCCTGGGTGACTCAGTCAGCTAAGTGTCTGACTCTTGGTTTCAGCTCAGGTCACGATCTCATGGTTGATGGGTTCGAGCCCCGCATTGGGCTCTGCACTGGCAGTGTAGAGCCTGCTTGGGATTCATTCTCTCTCTCTCTTTCTCTCTGCCCCCTCCCTGCTTGTGTGCTCTCTGTCTCTCTGAAAATAAGTAAACAGGGGCGCCTGTGTGGCTCAGTCGGTTGAGCGTCCGACTTCAGCTCAGGTCACGATCTCGCGGTCCGTGAGTTCGAGCCCCGCGTCGGGCTCTGGGCTGATGGCTCAGAGCCTGGAGCCTGCTTCCGATTCTGTGTCTCCCTCTCTTTCTGACCTTCCCCCGTTCATGCTGTGTCTCTCTCTGTCTCAAAAATAAATAAACGTTAAAAAAAAATTAAAAAAAAAAAAGAAAAGAAATAAACATTAAATACATATATATATGTACATATAAAATGCTCAAATCCTTTATGGAAATGTGCTGGGGTACAGGGGCTCCCTTCTTCAATTTTACTTTATGTTTTTAGCAGCTTCATTGAAATATAGTTCTTATAACATACAGTTTAACCATTGAAAATGTCCAATTCACCAGCTTTAAGTATAGTTATTCAATTTTGCATCCACATGACCACAATCAATTTTAGCCCGTTTTCATTAGCCCTGAAAAGAAACCCCGCATCTATCTCTCAGCCATAACCCCCAAGCATCCCCATCCCACCCAACCCCTGCAACCAGTAATCTGCTTTCAGTCTCTATGGATTTGCCTTTTCTGGACCTTTCATATAAATAGGATTCTGTGACATGGGGTCTCTTGTGTCTGGCTTCTCACTGCAGTGTTTTCAAGATTCATGCATGCAGAAGCGTGTGTCAGTGCTCATTTTTTTATTGCCGAATACTACCCAGTGCACGGACTTACCACATTTTATTTGTTCATCTGTTGACGTGCCTTGGGGTGGTTTCTCCCTTTTGGCTTTTGCAAATAATGCTACATGAATTGCTGTGTAGATGCATGTTCATTTCTCCTGGGAATGAATTGCTGGGTCACATGGTCATAATCTGTTTGGCTCTCCTTTTTACAAAAGAGCAAGGAACTTGGGGCTTGACGGGCTTGGTCTGAGTTTGGGGTCTGCCGGTTCCTGGCTGCTGCAGGTCTATAGGCAAGTTACCTCCTTGCTCTTGGAGCCTTGGGCTTTTCTCCAGTGGACTAGGGAACTGTCCTACCTGCCTGGCTGCCCTTCACAAGACTGCCATGAGGTGCAGGCTGGGATTCTGTCTGGGAAGGTAGCTTCCAGGGGGCAAGGGCATTATGCCACCCTCGGGGATGTTACTGCATTGCTGATTATTATTTCCATCCTTCCCATCCTTTCTTCTCTAACCCTGGCTCTCAATCCGACTGGTCGGGGGAGACCAGCTGCAACTATTCCTTTTGACAGAGAGATTTGTTTAGGACTTTTAGCTATGTTTCTTTGGCAGTTACTTGTGTGATTCCTTATGGAAGTAATCCATGTTCCTTGCAGAAAACAGCGAAAGTGTAGATATAATTGCTGTTAAGGTCTTAGTGTGTATTTTAGTCTTTTCTGCATTTCACTATAAATATAGACTTGACTAAATAAATAGGGACTTTTATTGCATTATGTATCTATGTCTTCAGAAACCAGTTTTTCTTGGCAAACAAGAGATGGTGCATATCTTTCCATATTAGTAAATGTGGATCTAGTTCATCTTTTTTTCTTAATGGCTCCATGGCAGCCTGGATGTGCCCCAGTTCCTTTAAACATTTCCTCCTGTGGGATACTTAGACGGTTTCCAGTTTTTTGCTGCCATAGCCAGTGCTGAGATCCACAGAAATTGCATGAAACCTCTAAATGCATGTGGTTCAGAGTGGGACAGGCACATAACACTTCCCTAGCGAAGTGGCCTCTTCCCTAGTAAGCAAGCAAACTTCCCCAATTCTTCCTGCTTCTTTTCTATGTTCTTGGGTGTAACTTAACCCTTTACTGTCAACCAGGAGGGGCGAATCAGGCTGACACAGAGCTACAGACATTTCTTGGAGTCTACAGAAAGGGACATGGGAAAAGACATTTTATAATGTCCACTTGGGGAAAAACAGTTGATGTTTCAGGGAGGATTTAGGCAGCTTCAAGATGCTTCCTCGTGTAAGATCCAGAGGCCTTGATTGCTGTGTTGGTGATAATAAGAATAGCAATATAAAAACAGGGCCAACAGTAATAACATCCTATGTGCCAAAGAAATTGCAAACACATACCCCAGCCCCACTCCTGGCATCTTCCAGGAAATTTGTTGTTGTTGTTTGTTACTTTTGTTATGATTATATTTATTTTTATTTTGTACTCTCAGTCTTTGAGGAACCAAAGTTTTTTCTGATCTCTAGGCAGGGTTATATTTTCCTTTTTAGGAAATCCCCTTGGCCTGCCCATTCTGTGTAAGATCATGCACCAACAACTGAATTCAGATGTTTTATTGTATTTTATTTTATTTTATTTTATTTTAATTTTATTTTTTTTGCATCTTTAGAACTAGAGAATGCTAGAGTTGGCAGGGCCTTAAGAATCACCTAACCCAGTGATCTTTGTTAACTTTGACTTGTAAGTGCAATACCTGAAGGGTATTCAATATGTTAATATTCTCGTAGTAAGAAAATGCAAACAACATAGGTAAACCTATCTCCCAGAGATAACCATTTTATATCATTTCGGTAGAAAACACTTTTCAGACCTCTTTTATGCACTTATATATAAAGATACACTTATGTGTATATGTACAGACACACACATCCTTAGAAATCCATAATGCTGGGGAGCCTTGTTGGCTCAGTTGGTTAAGCATCTGACTCTTGATTTTGGCTCAGATCATGATCTCACAGTTCATGGGACGGAGCCCTATGCTGACAGTGCTGAGCCTGCTTGACATTCTCTCTCTCCCCATTTCTCTGCGCCTCTGCACGCACACACTCTCTCTCAAAGTAAGTAAATAAACTTAAAAAAAAAAATCCATAGTGCTGATTTGTGGGTTTCCTCCACAGTAAATGGTGTCATACTGCTTGCATTATTCAGCAACTTGCTTTTTACCTTCTAAACAATAAGTCATAGATTTTGTCCATTCAATATCTTAATCTGTTTTTTTTTAAGTTTATTTTTTTTTTTAGTAATTCCTATACCCAACATGGAGCTTGAACCCACGACCCCTGAGATCAAGAGTTGCATGCTTTTCTGACTGAGCCAGGCAATCCCAATACCTTGATCTTCCTAATGGCTGCATACTAGTCTGCCAGGTGTATGGAATCATCCCCCTGTGGACAGGCAGGTTGTCGGCAATGCCTGAGCGTTAAATAGCATTATAAGCACGGACCCATCTTTAGGGTACTCACCTGTGCACACCAGAGTAGGTGATCCGCATGGCTGGGTCACAAGTCAGTGAAGGTACTGGCAGATGCCTCTCAAAGGTGGCAGTACCTGCTTCCACCCCCTCAGTGCCTGAGAGTACCCATTCCTCAGGCATCCATAAACACCTGTTTTTCTTAGCCTGACGGATAAAATAGTACACCGGTGATTTGCAGCTCATTTACAGGGCTGTTGAACTGTAATGAGCATTACAACCTCAGTGAGCCCCTATTTCTTTTCTTTTTTTTAAGATTTTTTTTTTTGAAAGAGAGAGTGTGCCTGTGCACGCGTGGGGGAGGGGCAGCGGGAGAGGGGAACAGAGAATCTGAAGCGGGCTCTGCGTTAACAGAAGAGAGCCTGATGTGGGGTTTGAACGCTTGAACCATGAGATCATGACCTGAGCCGAAACCAAGAGTCGGAGGCTTAACCAACTGAGCCACCCAGGTGCCCCAGTGAGCCACTTGCTATTTCTTTTTTTTTTATTAAAAAAAAATTTTTTTTAATGTTTATTTGTTCTTGAAGGAGAGAGAAAGTGAATGGGGGAGGGGCAGAGAGAGAGGGAGACACAGAATCTGAAGCAGGCTCCAGGCTCTGAGCGGTCAGCACACAGCCTGATGCGGGGCTTGAACTCACGATCTGTGAGATCACAATCTGAGTGAAGTTGGTTGCCCAGCTGACTGAGCCACCCAGGCGCCCTGCCACTTGCTATTTCTGAAGAGAATGTGTCTGCCCCAGGAAAAAAGTTGGCCACTAGGAGTCAAAACATTCTTCATTGTCTTTTGTAAACAAGGAAATGGAGGTTCCCCCAGTTAGTCAGCCATGGGTAGGAACCAGAGTCCAGGGAACAGAGCTTAGTACAAGACCTTTTATATTGTGCTTTTTTTTTTTTTTTAATTTTTTTTTTCAACGTTTATTTATTTTTGGGACAGAGAGAGAGACAGAGCATGAACGGGGGAGGGCCAGAGAGAGAGGGAGACACAGAATGGGAAACAGGCTCCAGGCTCTGAGCCATCAGCCCAGAGCCCGACGCGGGGCTCGAACTCACGGACCGCGAGATCGTGACCTGGCTGAAGTCGGACGCTTAACCGACTGCGCCACCCAGGCGCCCCTATATTGTGCTTTTAAAAAAAAAGTTAGTTGCACTAAACCCATCTGTTGCCAACAAGGTGTGGCGTGATTCTTTTCTGGGTTTGGAAAAAAAAGTCGTTTTGATCCTGTGAAATAACGTGCCCTCAAATTCTGAAATACTTTTTTTCTAGACTATTTTTTCAGTTGGAGACATAGCCTCTAACCAGGAGGAAATTTTTTTTTAATTCTTATTTATTTTTGAGAGCGGCAGGAGGGGCAGAGAGACAGGGAGACAGAGGATGTAAAGCAGCTCCGAGCCATCAGTGCAGAGCCCAATGTGGGGCTTGAACTCACAAACCACAAGATCATTGACCTGAGCCAAAGTGCCAAAGTTGGACGCTTAAACCAACTGAGCCACCAAGGTGCCCCCAGGAGATAGTTTCTGTTGATACTGCTCATTGAATGGGGAATTGGGGGAGCATTTGAGTCACCAGTTAAGAGAGGAGCAGTTGGAGAGGTATGTGTCGCAGGTAGGGAATGGGGCACTTGTCCAGACAGGCTCAGAACACTGTAGGTTCCTTGACAGGCAGGGGTCAGAGTCTATCTCTTCTATTCACAGCAGCTGGAATATGAGAGGGACAGTGGCCCTTTTTTGTTAACTACAGAGATTCAGGAACTGTTTTAATTACAAACATGTCTGCTGCTGGGTTATTTATAACAGGGAAGAATAGTAACAAGCTCAAAGTCTGACAGCGGAGATCCACAGGTGAATGGTTAAGTCAATAATGACAAACCCATACAATGGATTACTTAGCTGTTACAGCTAACTTGTAAATTCATGATGTCACGTTTGTGTTTAAAAATGTAAGTGACGTGTCGGGGGCTCCTGGGTGGCTTAGTCGGTTGGGTGTTGGACTTTGGCTCAGGTCATGATCTTGCGGTTCATGAGTTCCAGCCCTGCATCAGGCTCTGTGCTGACAGCTCAGAGCCTGGAGCCTGCTTCGGAGTCTGTGTGTGTGTGTGTGTGTCTCTCTCTGCCCCTCCCCTGCTCACACTCTGTCTTTTACTATCTGCCTCAGAAAAAAATAAACATGAAAAAAAATTTTTTAAATGTAAGTGATGTGTCCTCAGCCTCTTGGAGTATAATTTTGGAGAAACTTTTTGGAGGAGAACTCCAAACTTGTACGTTTTAAATGTGATCCAGCAATTACATTTCCAAGAAATATGTCCTACCGAGATCTTGCACAATCGCATAAAGATTTAGATGCGAGGGTGTTCACTTCAGGACTGTCTGTACTAGGAATTATTGGAGAGAATACAAATATTACAAATATCCATCCACTGAGGTTCGAGAAATATCTTAAGGTACATTTATACATTATATGTCTTAGAACTATAGAAGGGAAATGGGGTCAACCGAGCCTGCCTGTACACATGGCATGGAAAGACGTCCAAGGCCCTGTGGTAAGTGGAGAAAAGTAAGGTGCAGAACGGAAGAGGAGGCCCTGACCCGATGCTAAATTCATGTGTTAACAAATGCGTCAGAACAAACTTGCAGACTGTCTACATCAGCTGTCAACTGTGGTTTTCAGAGCAACAGGTCAGAAAGAACTTCCACTTTCTCCTTCACATTCTGTAGTCCCTGCGGTTTTTTACAGTAAGCAGATCAGACATTTGGAATCCAGAAGATAATCCAGATCACTAGATAAAGTACCATGTCTCATTGGCCCACTCTCCTGAAAGGCTGTAAATTGTATTTACAGTGTGATTCCAGTCTTACAAAACATGCATGGGAAGGATCTGGAAAAGAACACATCTGAAGCATTGACGATCATTGCTCTGGGTGGGCGACATGTGGTAGATTGGAATTTTGTCTTCTCTGTTTTCTAAGCATTTTTGTTAAGCATGAGTTAGCTTCCAAATTGGAAGAAAGAAATTCTGGCCTTGATTTTTGGACTTTGCAGAGAGGGAGCCCTGGCCTGTTCGGCCCGTGTGTGTGTGTGTGTGTGTGTGTGTGTGTGTGCGTGTGTGTGCGCGCGTGTGTGTGTCTGTGTGTGTGTGTGTGTGCGCGCGCGCGTGTGCGCCTTTCTCCTCAGAGCAGGATCCCAGCCATGAGGCTCAGGCCGGGGCCATGCTTGGGGTGTTGTCCTGTTTGGGCCTGAGTCCATGGGATGCTGAGCTGGTCCCAGTGGCTGAGGGGTACTGACGGTGGGTGAGGAAATCTAGAGTTGCTGTTCCACACCCAGTGTTCAGGCCACCATCCAGCACCCTCCCTGTGGCTCAGGCCTCTGGCCTGGAAAGGAGTTTTGGTCTCACCGATTCGTAAAGAGGCTGCAGGGCAGAGCTTCAGTTTCTTCAGAGAAAGAGGGAGAAGGGATTGCTACCCAGTGTGGGTGGAGGAGTGTTTGGAAGAGACAGGAAAGGATTCCACCTTGGGATTATAAAAGCAATAAAATGAGCTTTTTACTATTATTTTTTAAAGTAATCTCTGCACCCAGTGTGGGGCTCAAACCCACAACCCCTGAGATCAAGACTCACACGCTCTACTGACTGAGCCAGCCAGGTGCCCATAAAATGAGGTTTTTAAAACAAAAAACAAGGGGTGCCTGGGTGGCTCAGTTGGTTAAGCGTCTGACTTTGGCACAGGTCATGATCTCACAGTTCGTGGGTTTGAACCCCATGTCAGGCTCTGTGCTGACAACTCAGAGCCTGGAACCTGCTTTGGATTCTGTGTGACCCTCTCTCTCTGCCCCTCCCCCATTTGCACTCTTTCTCTCTCTCTCTCTCAAAAAATAAGTAAATGGGTTTTTTTAATTAAAAAAATAAAACAAAAAACAGGGTTGTGTCATGATACTGTTGAGAATCAGCCTTATCTCCATAATATCATCCTTCCCAGTGAGTACCCAAAAGCCCTGTTTCTCGACAGGTTTTAAAAGTTTGGGGGGACATTTTTGGTCCCCACAATGATTCAGGGGCACTAAGGCATTGAAAAGGTGGAGGGCATGGATGGTAAAAGTTTGAAATGGGTAGAACAGTTCTGTGCAATGAATTTTCCTGCATCCCCAGGACCTTGGAATGTCTCATGGGAATCTGTTCTGAGCCCAGAACTTAGCACAGTGTTTACATAAAGGCAACATATCTTTGGCATGGTTGGAGATATTCTGAGTTTAGGAAGGTTATGTTGTCTATGATTTTCATTTAGGGTGGTAAAATGGGGCATATTTATGATTTATACAGTATTTTTTTTTTTTAATTTTTTTTTTCAATGTTTATTTATTTTTGGGACAGAGAGAGACAGAGCATGAATGGGGGAGGGGCAGAGAGAGAGGGAGACACAGAATCGGAAACAGGCTCCAGGCTCCGAGCCATCAGCCCAGAGCCTGACGCGGGGCTCGAACTCACGGACCGCGAGATCGTGACCTGGCTGAAGTCGGACGCTTAACCGACTGCGCCACCCAGGCGCCCTATACAGTATTTATAAAAAGG
The DNA here is from genome assembly GCF_007474595.2 of Lynx canadensis. Classification (NCBI taxonomy): domain Eukaryota; kingdom Metazoa; phylum Chordata; class Mammalia; order Carnivora; family Felidae; genus Lynx; species Lynx canadensis. Next base: position 17,686,549 of record NC_044318.1, read on the forward strand.
TGACGTTGGCCCTGATAGGGTCCACGATTCCCACCAGTAGGTAAGTGCAGTCACTTGGAAGGGCTGTTGAGCATTATAAGTGGATAAAACCAAAATACATTTAACCAGTCCCCACGGATGGACATTTGGGTTGGATTTGGTTTTGCACACAGCGACGCTTTGTATATATACGTTTGCAGGTTTGTGTTTGTATTTCTCTAGGACACATTTCTCGATGTAAAATTTCTGGGTCAGAATAAAGGAATTCATAGTTTTTCATCTCAGTACATTGCCAGGTTGCCTTAAGAAGACGTTTAGACCATTAACCATATGCGAGAGCACCTGTTTCCCCTACATACTGGCCCGCACTAATTATTAGCAGCCATTAAAATGCTTGCCAGTCCGAACAAGGGGGGAGAAGGGGATTGGTGTCTTATTTTTATTTTCAACTTTTTGGTTGCAGGTGAAGCAGTGTGTGTTTTCCTCTGTGTATTGTGTTTCTTCTTTGGTTTCATGGTTAAGATATGTTACTTCTCGGGTGCCTGGGTGGCTCGGTTGGTTAAGTATCTGACTCTTGATTTCAGCTCAGGTCATGATCTCATGGTTCATGAGATTGAGCCCTGTGTCAGACTCTGTGCCTGCTTAGGATTCTCTCTCTCTCTCTCTCAAAATAAATAAACTTAATTAAAAAAAAAAAAAGATATGTCACTTCTGCCCACAGGAAGGCCATGCCCGCTTGAGAAAAAATAGGGTCTTTTGGGAACTTGGTTCCCAAAGGATGATAGCTGGGAGTACTTCTCTGAGTACAGTCTCTCTCTGAGACTACTGATGCTGTCTGCCTCCCCAGAGGTGGGAGACACCTAGGAAATCATAGGGTGGGAGGTGGCTAGACAGCCCTGCCCCAGAAGGCCCTGGTCTAACACTTCCCTTTGCCTTTTGCAGGAAGCTTGGAAGCATGCAATTGAGAAGGCCAAGCACATGCCTGACCCCTGGGCCGAGTTCCACCTGGAGGATATTGCCACAGAATGTGCCACACGTCACAGGTTGGCAGCTCGTCTGGGTGTGTTCTATGGCCCCAGGCCTCAAGGAGTCCTTGGGGGTATGGGTCCTGCTTCTGCTCATAATCAGTGAGGCCTACATACCCTTGGAGGTCAAGGAGAAGGACATAATGATAGTATCTGCCAATATTTGAGCATTTATGCGTGCTTATGGCGCTGTGCATTATCTCGTCTCCTCTTCAGTGTGGTCCCGCAATGTATGTATTCGTCAGGCAAGGCTGAACGTGCTGCTGTAACAAATATGTCCAGAGCTCAATGCAACAAAGGTGTACTTCTCACTTGAGTAAAGCTGGGTGAGAGCTCCGGGACCCTGGGGCTGCTCAGGGATCCAGGCGACTCCCGTCTTGTGGTTCCACTGCCCCAGCACGTGGTCCCTACAGTTGCCACCAAAGGGAAGGAGAATGCATGGAAATAGCACGCCAGCTTTTTGATGACTTGGTCCCAGGAAGATTAACAAAATAGAGCTATGAGCATATAGATTTCCTATTTGAAAAGTCAGGGGGAGAGAAGAGTTATTTCTGGGGGTATCAAGAAGAAAGAAAATAGCAAAAACCACAGACTACCACCAGATAACTATGACAACAGTAGCCCTTATGTATCGAATCCATGTGACAGGCACTGGTTGAAGTCCTCTATATGTATTTACTTATAAAAAAGCCTGGAATATGAATCATGTCAAGCATTTGGGACTACACTGAGAATCTGATGAGAGCCATCTCAGAAAGTTGCACACATATGTCTAATTTTGTTCATAATATTAGAGGGCCCTGGACCTGCCCTGGAGCCCGGCTCCCCACCCCACCCCATCCCATGACCTCTGTGGACCCCTCCAGTCTGAATCCTCTAAGCCAACACCCTGACTTCCCATAATTTTCCCAGGGGAAATAGAGGTTTGCCCAGGGTCACCTAGGTAGTTAATGAGCTAACTTTCTGACTCTCAGTTCAGTGTCTTTCAGTTAGTCAGAACACTGTTTCAAATGTAGGTGACAGAAACCCAATTCACAGCATTAAGCATGGAAGGGGATGTTTGGCTCATGCATGTGGACTTCGGGCATGGCTGGTTCCAGATGCTCCAAGGATGCGTTGCACTTTGACCTCAGATAGACTTTCTTATATCAGTGGAACAGATATTCCCTGAGAGCCTCACATTTCATTTTACCCAACAGAAGAGCATCTTTTCTTTCGTGAATTTTTTTAAACACAAGTTCCATAATGGAATGCCATTGGCCTGGCTTTGGTTATATGGCCTTCTCTGAACCAGTCTTGTGCCAGGGAGCTTTGCTCTGATTCTGATATGTCTAGATCACATACCACACAGGCAGGCAGAAACAACGTAGCCCTTTATGTCTTTCTGCCCCGTGTCCCTGCTCCCACCTTGTGAGGAGATGGCTCTGAGCCTGGCATGCCCTTCCTCCCCACCACTGGAGGCCCACTTCCTATCAGGCACTGGGGGCTGTGCTGGCAGCCAAGGTCAGCATTGTGGGGACCCTAGTAGGGCAGGGTATGGACTCTGTTCCTCCCTGCCTATAAGGCCAGTGGTGACTGGTTGGTGACACATAGCCTCCAGGCTGAAGACACCAGGCGACCCAGGGAAACCCCTGGGAACACAGGCCGCACATGCTGGGCCGGCTCTGTGTGTCCCAGAGCTCCTTGGGGACCAGGGACCAGGCCAAACTGTTTGTTTCCTAACTGAAGTGACTGCCGGCAGAGGGAGCTCAGGCATTGATGGCTGGAGTCTCTGGGCAGTTTCTAAACTGGAAGGCTTCCTCCTCTATTCCTGGTTTTTCAAGAGTACTGGTGCAGGCTACCTCTTTATTGGGACAGATTCCCTGTTCACTCAGGCCGGTTAAGAGCAGGGTTCCAGCTGAAACTGACCTGGGTCTGATCCTGGCTCTCTGGCAAGTTCCTCACCTCTCTGAGCCTCGGTTTCCCCACCTGGAAAATGGGCACAATAATTGTGCCAATCTCACAGAGGCGCTGCGGAGTTTAATTGAAGAGATCTGTTTAAACGCCCCACAGATAGTGAATGCTCAGTGAACTTTGAGCAACTCTGACCTTTATGCCGTCAATGGTTGTGAAGGACAAATGAGATCCTTCTGACATCCCATATCTCCCCTCTCCCTCAACTTCTGGGTGCCTCTCAGCCTTCAGTGTTTTGTTTTTTTGGTTTTTTTTTTTAAGTCTACTTATCTATTTTTGAGAGAGAGAAAGAGAGAGTATGAGCCAGGGAAGGGCAGAGAGAGAGGGAGAGAGAATCCCAAGCCTGCCCCTCACTGAACACAGCCCCCTCATGCGGGGCTCGAACTCACGAGCTGTGAGCTCATGACCAAAGCCGAAATCAAGAGTCAGATGCTTAACCGACTGAGCCACCCTGGCACCCTCAGTCTTCAGTCTTATTTGGAAGTGAGAGTAGACTGTTTCCTTTACCTTGGTCTCTACACAGTAGTAGTAATAATCGTTATTTATTGGGCACGGTACTTGCCGCGGACGTGTTGCAAGTAAGTTGCAGCTCTAGACAGCATCCCTTCCCCCAGCTCCAGGAGAGGTTACCTGCCAGGCTTGTCTTTCCCCATGGAGGTTTCAGGCTCTGAGAAGCCTGTTCTCTCCGAGTCTGTCCTGATGAAGGGTGGGCCAGGGAGGCCTCTGCTAGAGCTAAGAACACCTCAGCCCTAAGAGGAGGTTTTAGAATTTGGGGGTTTACTGAGCTGAGGAGCTCTCTACCAGGCAAATCTATTTGAGGCCCAGCCAGGCCCAGGGGCAGGTTTGCTGCGGGAAAGAGGATTCCTGAAAAAGGAGAGATGAAAATGTTCGAGAATCTTCTCTGTCTCTGCCGTGGGTGTCCTCCTGCAGCTTCCCCACCCCAACACGCACACACACACACACACACCCCTACCCCTGCCTATACCGGGACACAGGCCCAGCTACCTGGCTGAGCCTCACACAGGTGTCGTCAAGATCAAGGGCACTTCCTGTCCTGGAACATGCCATTTGTTGTGTAGACGGGCTAAAACAAGGATATTTATTTTTTCTGTCAGTTCATCCAACATGCATTTATTAAGGCTCCACCTGCACCAGGCCCTGCAGTAAAGAAAACGGACATGGACCTGCCTTTGGGGAGTTACAGTCCAGCAGGGGAGCCAGATGGGGAACGAGCCCACCCACAGCACAAAAAGTGCCCAGCAACACATTGGAGAGAAAAGGGAAGGAGGCCACAGGGAGGCCAAAGGGAGGGCGTCCACAGACCCGACCTAGGAGGTCAGCTGGGCCTATGGGTTAAGTGGGCTTGATCCCAAGACCAGTAATAGGATCATGTGACAAACGCTGTGCCCTGGGGTGGCTGTCTCTGCAGGTACAATGCTGTCACTGGGGAGTGGCTACAAGATGAAGTTCTGATCAAGATGGCATCTCAGGTGAGCCGTCCCCATCCCAGTGACGACAGGGCTGAGTGGGGATTCTTCGTGAGCGGACTTCTGTCCCTGTTCCCTCCCCTTTACACTCACTATTGTTTTTACTTCGGGGCATTCTTTATATTGTTGTGTACTTATTTCATTTTTTATAACAGTTTTATTGAGATAGAATTCACACACTATGCTGCATACCCACTTTAAAGTGTATGGTTCAGTGGTTTATATAATATAGTCACAGAGTTATCCAGCCATCACCACGATTCCAGAACATTTCACCATCTCTAAAAGAAACCCTGTGCTTACCCAACAGCAGCCAGCCCCCCATCTCTTCAGCTCCCCCAGCCCTGGGCAACCACTAATCTTCTCTCATCGCTGTAGAATTAACCTATTCTGGACATTTTATATATTGATCATATATCAAAAGACGATCCTTGGCACTCTTGTCAAAATCAGTTGACTGTAGATGTGTATGTCAGTTTTCAGAAATTACGGGCCACCACCTAAACCTAAGCTGTAAAAAGTGGCTTGCAATCATCCTTTGGCGGCGGGGGGGGTGTGTAAAAAAAAAGGAATAGACTAGAAAATAGAGCACTTCCTCCATTGTCAGGGGGAGGATGGTTTTGCAAAACTGTTTTTAGACTATTACACACTCAGGAAAGGGTATGGCTTGATGAGTTTCACAAAGTGAACACAGCACATAACGAGCAGCCCCCTGAAGCCCACCTGCACCCCAGTCACTACTCCTTTACCCCAACAGTGAGCACCAATCCCGAACCTATCTCCCTGGATTCGTTTCACATATTTGTGTATTTCCTATAATTGGAGCCACGCAGGGTGTATTCTTTTGAGTGTGGCTTCTTCTGCTCAGCATTTCATCTGTGATGTTCATACATGTTTTGGCCAGCTCTATGTTTCATAGAATAGTAGAAGAGAACAATAGAATATATTCATTCTCGTCGCCTGTAGTATTCCATCAAGTAGGGTAGACCTGATGGGTTTATCCATTACACTGTTAATGGATATTTAGGTTGTTTCCACTCTTTTCCTGGTACAGAAAACAGAAAAGCAGGGCTGCAAAAAATTCTTTAACATGCATTGTCTCCCGCATAACGTCTTCACCCCCTGGGGGTTCTTCCCCTCAGTGAGGGTAGGAGGAGGGAGGCCTTGTCACCCCCGAAGCCTCCAGGCTGAAAGTTCAGTCGGACATTAGTGCTGGGGTGAAGGAGGGAGGGCCCAGGGATTTTAGGATTGAGATGAGGTCCAGGCATTCATTTGGTGGGTGATGTCCAAGGGGAAAATCTCTTCCTGACTCAGGATTGCTTCTGGGTGGGGCATGGGGACTGATAACCCTCTATGTGGTGTCTTTCAGCCCTTTGGCCGTGGAGCTATGAGGGAGTGCTTCAGGACGTAAGTGACTCAGCCTGGTTCTTGGGGCCCTGCCCGAATTCCCTCAGGCTCCCTGCCCGAATTCCCTCAGGCTCCTAAGAGCAGGGGCAATGCAACTGTTCTGGTTGAGAAACTGAGACAGTGGCCTCTGCTTTTTATAGGCCAAGCTTCTCTGCTCTCCCTTGGACCACATGATGGGCCTGGCTATGGGGATGGTCTCGGGGAGGACATGGAATACCCCACTAACCTCTGCTCTGGTGTTTGTAGGCCAAAAGATGTGGGATAAGAGACCTTTAACAATGTCCCTTGGTCCCCTTCCCAGCTCTTTGAAGGGTGCCGTGAGTCAGGCTGGGTCCCTGGTGAACCCAGGTGCCCAGGTGGGTCCTCTGCTGCCTTTCCTCCCAGGAAGAAGCTCTCCAACTTCCTGCACACCCAGCAGTGGAAGGGGGCCTCCAACTACGTGGCAAAGCGCTACATCGAGTCTGTGGACAGGGACGTGTACTTCGAGGATGTGCGTCTACAGATGGAGGCCAAGCTCTGGGGAGAGGAGTATAATCGGCACAAGCCCCCCAAGCAGGTATGTGACAGCCCTACCTGCCACCTTCCCACACAAGGCAGCCGGAGACAGTGACTGGAGACCAGGGCAACAGTGGTACCAGTCACAGGTTCCCTTCATGGTTTTGGTGGTGGTGTTGTTTTGTTTTAAAAAATTTTTTTAATGTTTATTTATTTTTGAGAGAGAGAGAGAGAGAGAGAGAGAGAGAGAGAGACAGAGCATGAGTAGGGGAGGGACAGAGAGAGAGAGAGAGGGAGACACAAAATCCGAGGCAGGCTCTGAGCTGTCAGTGCAGAGCCCATCGTGGGGCTTAAACTCATGAACTATGAGATCATGACCTGAGCTGAAGTCAGAGGCTCAACCGACTGAGCCATCCAGGTGCCCCTCCCTTTATGGTTTTAACAGTAGCTAATAATGATCATCATTTATTGAGCATGATGGGCCAAGTACACTGTATGCAGACTCATTTATTCCTAAAACCAGAGCGTGGAGGCTATTTGAGATTAAAATGCTTTTATCCCCTTTACAAATGGGATCTGTTAGTCAGGGTTTTTGTTTGCATGTGTTAGAAACCCACTCAAATGGGTTTAATCCAAAAAAGGAAGTTTTGGCTTTATGTAACTGAGAAATAGGGCTGGCCACAGGTGCGGCTGGATCCAGGACCCAATAGGATATTGAGAATCTCCCCCATCTCTAGCCTTGGTGTTCTTCAGTGTGGCATCACTCACAGGCAGCTTCTGTTTGTAGTGATGTGTCGGCCACTAGCAGCTGCAGGCTCACTTTCTGTCTTCTCAGAAACCTTGGTGGGATATGACAACACTTGTTTTTGCAGAAGTTCCACTAAGTCTCAGAACTGGGTTTCATTGGCTCTGATTAGGTCAGGTGCCTATTGCTGAGCCAATCACAATAGTCAGGGGAGGGAATATGCAGACTGGGGAGGCATGAGCCATGTGCTCACCCATAGAGGCAGCAGTGTGGGTCCTTCCCCTAGACTATGTAGACTGAGACTGGTGGCTCCTAAGAAAAAGTAGAAGGAGGGGAGAATGGATAGCATGTCTGCCCCTGGGGAGCCCCAAGCTCAAAGAGGTTAAGTGACCTGTGCAAATGGTCAGGAATGGAGCCAGGGCTCAAATCCAGGCTTTCCAAGCCCCTGCCCATTTGGCTCCTTCACTGGAGCCCCCAGGGTGTTTACTGACCCCAGGCCTAGCAGAATTTCCTGTTGCCTATGGGCATTTGAGGAAATAGCGCTCCGTGCCTCTGCCCTGCCTAATTCGCAGCTTAGCTCTCCCGTTGTTTGAACACCTGCTAGACACAGGACACTATCTCCTGGGAGCTTTGGGAGAGCTGCACTTCCAAGAATCCAGCAGAATTTATTGAGTGCCTGCCGTTTGCAGGGCCCTTGATTAAGCGCACTTGGGGTAGACACAAGAAACCACAGTCCCCACCCACGGGGCTGTGACCACCTCACTGCATGCCATCCTGGCCTCCTTTCTCTTCCTTCCTAAGCTTGTTCCTGCCTCAGGACCTTTGCCCTGACTGTGCCCCCGGCCTGCATCATTGTGTCCCCCACCCCTCCATCCTTGCATGATGAGCTCCTTCTCCTAGTTCAAGTCTCAGCTCATATGTCACCTGCTCAGTGAGGCCGCCCCAGGACATCCTGAATGAAGTAGCCCTTCCTCTGCTGTCTCCCTCTGTCACATCATTCTGTTTGTTTTGGTTCCTTTTATTGGGAGCAGTTGGCGCCATCTGAAAGAGTCTTGTTTCTGTAGTTAATATTTTGGTTGCCTCTCTCCCCCAAGGACACGGATGTTACCTGTCTTATTTACTCTGTATCACAGTCCCTAGGGGGTCACTAAACAATGTGGTTGTTTGAAATGATAAGGGAGAAGGATGTAGTTGTTTGAGAAGGAACAGGCTGTTCCCTCCCGGCCACATCCCTGTAGTGAGCCCACTGGCCAAGCAGGTGGCCTTGCCATAGACTTCCTTGTAGGGATGGAGCCAGCATTTGGGGTGAGAACCTCTGAGAACCATCTGCTCCTTCCCTTTCGGCTGGTTCTCAGAACTGAGGCCAAGTTTAGGGCAACGCTCAGCTCAGGGCCTCTTCAGCCTCTGCAGCTGTTGTCTGCCTGTCTAGCGACTCAGCCAAACGGTTCCTTGGATGGTTGTTTCCTTGGGAAACCCAGACCTGGATCCTTCTACAGTGGGTGTCATTGTGGGGGACAGGGAGCCATGGGGAGTCAGTGTCTCAGGTCTTACCAACCTCACTTTATAAACAATTCACAAGACTTAAACGTTTCCTTCCCAATATTAGACATGTGCTTGTTAAAAGAAATTCGGCAAGGAATGTGTATAATTCCCCATTGCAGGGAGAGAACCACTGGGTATAGTTTGGTGTTTATTGCTCTAGAGTTATGTCTACTGGTAATGATAACATCAGCAAACGTTGACAGACTCTTTCACGTATCAGCAGATTTCATTCTCACGCTAACGTATGAGATCCCATTCCACAGGTGAGAAAACTGAGTTGATGAACTGACTTGCCCATGTTCACAGTATTAGTGTAAGACACCTGCTTAGTTGCTTAGCATACAGACCCACAAATGTGTAGTAAGGCAAAATGGTTTCTTTCTCTCTCATCTGATGGTCCCATTTTGGTGGGGGGCTCAGAGTGGGCTGGTGCCTCACTTCTTTAAGTCATCCAGAAGCCTGGTTCCTTCTGTCTTGTTTTTCTGCCTTACCCCAGAGTGTGGCCCTGGAGCACATGGCCAGGTCGGCCTCACTGGGAGATGTCCACTCTATAGCCTCAGGAAGGCCAGAGGAGGAGGGGCAGGCTGGGGTTACATCATCACTGATGCTCAATTCCCATTGGATGAGCTTGGTCACATGGCCACACCTAGCTGCAAGGGAAGCCAAGTGATGTCATTCCTCCTGGACGGCTGTGCATTGTGTTGGAACTCAGTTGGGGGCTGTCTTAGTCCCTTTGTGCTGCTCTAACAGAACTTTTTTATTTTAAGTTTATTTATTTTGAGAGACCATGAGCGGGGGGAGGAGCAGAGAGAGAGGGAGAAAGAGAATCTTAAGTAGGCTCCACACTGCCAGCTTGGAGGCGGACATGGGGCTTGATCCCACAAACCTCGAGATCATGACCTGAGCTGAAACTGACTGAGGTTGCTTGACTGACTGAGCCGCCCAGGCTTCCCCGGACTGGGCAACTTACAAATGACAGAAATTTATTGCTTACAATTTTGGAGGCTGGGAAGTCCAAAACCAAGATGCCAGCCTGGTCACATTCTGGTGAAGTCCTCTCCTGGTTCATAGCCGGTGCCTTCTTGTTGTGGCCTCACATGGTGGAAGTAGCAAAGGAGCCCTGTGGTCACTTTTATCGGGACACCAGTCCCGTTCATGAAGGCTTCTCACTCATGACCTGATCCCTTCCCAAGGGCCCCACCGAATAGCATCACCTTTGAGGGTTAGGACTTGAACATATGAATTTGGGGGAGACGCAGTTAAGCCATCACAGGGGTTTTCATTCTCAAAAGAAAAGGGGACAGTGGATTCTGGGGACACTTGGCCTGCAGAGAGCTGCTGACTGATGGAGCCAGGATTGGGGCCCAGGCAGGCGGCTCCTCCCAAGCATTCTGTGTCGGAGGCGCTTGCCACCTGGCTCCTGCCTGAGCTGCTCCCCTCCCGCCAGGTGGACATCATGCAGATGTGCGTGGTGGAGCTGAAGGACAGACCGGGCGAGCCTCTCTTCCACCTGGAGCACTATATCGAGGGCAAGTACATCAAGTACAACTCCAACTCGGGCTTTGTCCGTGATGACAACATGCGCCTGACGCCACAGGTGAGGCCCCTGGAGGGGCGGGTCCCTGTGGGCATGAGGTCTCACCCCGAGGGGGCCCTCAAGCCTCCCGGAGTGCCCCGAAGTAGATTCTGTAACGAGACATGCCAGCCAGTTTCTGTCCCTGCAGAATTAAACAGGGCTCCTCCTTTATCTCTTCCTCTATGCAACCTCTTCTTCTTTTTTTTTTTTTTTTTTAATGTTTATTATTTATTTTTTGAGAGAGAGAAAGACCATGAGCAGGGGGCGGGCAGAGAGGGAGGGAGACACAGAATCCGAAGCAGGCTCCAGGTTCTGAGCTGTCAGCACAGAGCCTAACGTGGGGCTCAACCATGAACTGTGAGATCATGACCTGAGCCGAAGTAGGACGCTTAACCGACTGAGCCACCCAGGCACCCCATATGCAACCTCTTCTTGCAGAGAAAGGCCCCACCATGGGCAGAGCTGAGGTGTTGCAGCCCCGCAGTGGTGGCTGACGTGTGTATGCGTAGTCCACAGCCTGGTCTCTTGTGGTTGGTCACCTTAGTCTTCCTGTCTCCCCCGCACCCGACCCCCAGGCCTTCAGCCACTTCACATTTGAGCGTTCCGGGCATCAGCTGATTGTGGTGGACATCCAGGGTGTGGGCGACCTCTACACCGACCCGCAGATCCACACCGAGAAAGGCACTGACTTTGGAGATGGCAACCTAGGTAGGTGGGGAAAGCCAGCCCGTTTCCATGGAGACCACACTCCCTGTGCCCCCATATCTCTCAGCTCTCCCTGCACACGAGGAAACTGGCTGAGGTGGTAGATGGGCCTTTCCAAGATGGTGGGGGTGGAAGCTTGGGAGCCTGAGCCCTGCCACTTCAGTGCCTGCCCTTGCCATGGTTTTGGTGCCCAGCACTGCCCCGCCCCTGTCACAAAGCAAGGCGCTGCTCCAGACTCCCCTGCTCTGCCCGCAGGTGTCCGGGGGATGGCGCTCTTCTTCTACTCTCATGCCTGCAACCGGATTTGCAAGAGCATGGGCCTCGCTGCCTTTGACCTCTCACCAAGAGAGAGGGACACTGTGAATCAGAACACCAAGCTGCTGGTAGGTGCCCAATGAGAGCCTGCTCAGGGGGACCGGGCCCTTCTTCTGCCAGGCAGTGAGCCGTGCTTCTCTGTGATGGCAGTCCAGGTCCTGCAATGCTTACTTGAAGAGTTTCAGGGCCAGAAGGATCTCAGCCCCATCCGTGGCCCTCATTCCTCCCAGGATCAGTGCACAAAGCCCTTCTGAGTGTCCCGACTAACCCAGTACCTAGGGTCTGCTTGATTGGACCTATTTTGACCAGAGTGAAGAGCCCAAGTGTGTAGAGATAGTGAGGGAGGTGTGTGGTACATGTATTTGTGTGGCATGTTGATAAATGGCTGGACTAGACCTGGACCTGGCTCTTCGGGCACCTTGCTGTGTCCAGGATAGGCCCCCCGCTTTTACCGTGACCAGATGTAAGAGATTGTCAGGACAGACCAGCTTGGGATTCTGGATGTGTGGCCGCAGGTATGCCCCAGCTCAGGGCTGTAGGGTGTGGTTAACACTTTGAGATTGCTGGCTGGCTTTGAGCTCCTGTACCAGATGCCCCTTCTTAGAAGCCTTTGGGTTAATCCCCCACTGGTTATTTTTAGATTTCCTGCCAGTCCCTAAACAGGCATGTGTGGGGGCCGTTGACTGAAAGGGCCTCAGGGTTTGGGTAAACAGCACGCTCCCGGAAGAGCCCTTCTCTCCCCAGAGGGTTCCTTTGTGACATGGGTGTCCATTAATTCTCCAGCAATCAGCCAAGACCATCTTGAGGGGGACAGAGGAGAAGTGTGGGAGCCCCCGAGTAAGGACCCTCTCTGGGAGTCGCCCCCCCCTGCTCCTTCGCCTTTCAGAAAACTCTGGAGATGAGAACATGAGTGACGTGACCTTTGACTCTCTCCCTTCTTCCCCGTCTTCGGCCACACCACACAGCCAGAAACTGGACCACCTCCGTGAGTGATGTTTTTGGTCCCTGGTAGTTGTGATTGGAGGGGACAGGCACCAGAAAGAACACAACTAAACTGGCTTTCGCTTATGTTAGGAAATGATATGCTAATCAAAAAGATTCATGGCCCAGATGGTTGTATGAGTGAGTTTGTTTAATAAGTTTTCAAGACCAAGTCTTCCAAATGCTTCAAAAACAGACCCTGTTTTAGATAACATTTTTTTCAGCGTGTTTCATGAAACTAGCAAAACCTTTACACCAAAATTTCACAAAACAGCAAAAAAAGAAAACTGCATTCCAACCCCACTTATAAATATGCAATACAGAAATTCTAAATAAGGTATTAACAAAAACTGGTAGTGTCTTTGAAAGAATAGTCCGTCATAATCAGATAGTGTTTTTGCAAGCATCTGAGAGTTGTTCAATATTAGGAAATCTGAACGACCTATGAATAGATCAGAGGAGGAAAACGGAATCATTATCCTCAAAGTTAAAGTGATAGAGTTTGCTGATAAAGTGGAGGGGAGGCACGGCTGACTCCAGGGTTTTGATCTGAAAAACTCTAAGGGTGGGGTGGCCATTTATTCAGCTGGGGGACGCTGTAGAGGAACAGAAGAGGAAGATTTTAGTGTCAAATGTCAAGCCTTTTAGACATTTCCACTAGAAGACCTTGGGTATAGTTTGAAGCAGGAGTTGACAGGCTCTCCTTAGAAGGCCAGAGAGTAAATATTTTAGACTTTGGGGACCTATGGCTTCTGCATTAGCACCATGAATGTGGCCATCGACAGTATGTAAATGAGTAGGTGTAACTGTGTTCCAAGAAAGACATTAAATTTTCTATTTCATGTAATTTTCACATATCTGAAATTACTATTCTTTTAATTTTTCCAACCATTTTAAATGGAAAAACCATTCTTAAAAACCATATAAAAATGGAAACAAGCTGGATTTGGCTGTGGAAGCTCAGGGGAGGAGACAGAGACTGGGAACCACCAGGAAGGAGGTGGTTGGTTGTTAAGCCATCTGAGGCTTCTCCAACTTGCTCCAACTCATTGAGCCCCAGATATACAAATGGCCGTTCTTCTTTCACACCTGCACCTCACTGAAGGCCAACTGTGGCCCAGGCACGTGTGCCTCTAAGCCCGTTGCACAAGTTATTTGCATTACAGCCTTGAGGAGGCACAGGGGTGAAGCTACGTGCTTAGGACCCCACAGCCAGCAAGTGGCAGACTGAATAAGTTCTTGAGGAAGAACTGTAGCCCTCCAGGTACTGACAGCTTTCTTCCCCCATTTTTGCACCATTTTCAAAAAAATTTTTGAAAAGGCCTGGTGACAGGTGCGTTCAGCCCTAGATTGTAGTCAGTCTTTCAGACAGTTTTAATGGTAGAGCCAGTGCGTTATCTCTGATTTCTCCTGCCCAGATTGGCCTGTGTTCAGTGACCTTGACAACATGGTACCCCGAGACCATGACCATCTGGACAATCACCGGGTAAGTTGGAGAGGGATCTCCCGGTCTGCTCTGGGCACTGCCAGGGGCCACAGGGAAGTGCGGATGACTCTCAGCCTCCTGCCCAGGGCAGTGGTGCCCTCTGAGAAGAGCTGGATCCATTGCAGTTCCTGGAGATGGTAGCAGAAGAGGGAATCCAAATTAGCAACAATGCAACCTTCTGATAAATGCTGAGCAAGCTCAGCCCTGGTGTGGTTTGGCCACATGCGTGTGGACAGCTGTCCTGCGGGGAGGGAGCTGTCCTGGGTTTCAGACGAGTGACTTATAGCACAATCCAGCGTGATGCCCTCAGGTTGGATAAACAGGACAGGTTTCCAACAGCTTCTGGGTGACTCTGCAGAAGCTGAAGGCACTGCATTTGCATTCAGGCAGACATATTACAGTGTCAAAGTAAAAACTCACAGGAATTTTAAAAACAGACTTTGAGAGGTGTCACCTGTGCCCAGACCTCAGGTACACTTTAACTCGCACCCTGGGATTGCTCCAAAGGTTAAAGTTCACTCTTGACTGCTTTTCAGAGTTTTTGCGTGGAAGGAAAAAAATAAGCGTAAGACTGTTTCAAGAGTTTGATAGACACTCTATGCCTCAACAACCCGTGAGGTAGATATTATTTTTGATTCCATTTATAATAGATTTCATTCTGGAATTAGAATACATTTTAGAATTTCAGGGCGCCTGGGTGGCTCTGTCGGTTAAGCATCCAACTTCGGCTCAGGTCATGATCTCACTGTCCGTGAGTTCGAGCCCCGCGTCGGGCTCTGTGCTGACCGCTCAGAGCCTGGACCCTGCTTCGGATTCTGTGTCTCCCTCTCTCTGTGCCCCTCCCCTGCTCACTCTCTGTCTCTCAAAAATAAATTAAAAAAAAAAAAAAGAAACTTAAAAAAAAATAAAATAAAAGATCCAGGCACACCTGGGTGGCTCAGTCCATTGAGGGTCTGACTCTTGATTTTGGCTCAGGTCATGATCCCGGGGTTGTGGGATCAAAGCCCCGTGTGGCGCTCTGCACTGAGTGTGAAGCCTGCTTAAGGTTCTCTTTCTCTCCCCATCTGCCCCTCTCCCCAACTCTCTCTCTTTCTAAAATTAAATTTTTAAATTAAAAAAAATTAAAAGATCTGAAATAACTAAGACCTGATGTTAAGAGTGGACAAAGCCAGGTGAGAGGTGCATAGGAGTTCATTTTAGTATTCTCTGTTCTTAGAGGTATGTTTGAAATACTAATTAGTAGAACAAAGAAAGAAACAAAAGTGTGAGCCGAATAGTGATGCAGGTGACATGCAGAGATGGCCAGAACTGAACACTGGTAGACAAATGACTGAAGTTAGAGATTCCGAATTGTCCAGAAGAATAAAAAATGTGCCCCAGTTTTGGCAGAGGGCTCCATTGTAGTAAATACTGCACTCAGTGCTACATTTGTGTCCATGGGTCATACGTCATAAACCAGCCTTTGTTTTTCTGCCTGTGAGCCCCTCTTTTTTTAAAAAAAAATTTTTTTAATGTTTATTTATTTTTGAGACAGAGACAGAGCATGATCGGGGGAGGGTCAGAGAAAGAGAGACAGAATCTGAAGCAGGCTCCAGGCTCCAAGCTATCAGCACAGAGCCCGATGTGGGGCTCGAACTCACAGACCATGAGATCATGACCTGAGCCAAGGTCGGACACTCAACCAACTGAGCCACCCAGGCGCCCCGAGCCCCTCTTAATAATAGATTGGTCTTCCTGTGGTCCATACTCTCCGTGAGTAACACCTCACTTCTTGCTCATAGCCCTTCATTGTAGGCCCTATCATGAATCCTCATGGATAAGGAAATCGCTGTCCAGGGTCCCAGCTGGCAAGTCACAAAGTTCAGACTTGAGCCCAGGCAGTCTGGCTTCAGAGCCCAAGGTCTGCGCCACTACTTTGTACTGTTTCCTTGTCACCCAATCAGCAATACAGAGGGAAGGGGATGTTACTTGAAGTGATAGGACAAAGGAGAGATAGCAAATGGCTGAGTGTCCAGAAGTAACCACCACTCAGAGGACCACTGAGACCCTAGGGCCATCTTCTCTCCGCAGGACTCTGAGAACAGTGGGGACAGCGGATACCCCAGTGAGAAGCGGGGTGAGCTGGATGACCCAGAGCCCCGAGAACATGTAAGGAATTCCCCCCAGGGAAATGAGACCAGAGTGTTCTGTTGCCTCATTGTCCAGGGGGACGGAAGGGTGGGGAGGAATGTGAGTGCGTTGTGAGAACATAATAGGTAAATTGATACCCAAGATCATTTCAGATAAAAATAAAGGCAGGGCAGAAGATAAAACAGGGTTATGGGGACCAGAAAGTTTAGTAAAGGGACAAGTATGGGCGATTACATAAGACTGAAAATGGCAGACAACTCTTATGAGGAAACTGGAATCTAGGGTGCTGGGTAATAGGCTGGAATGGTGTGGGCGGAAGGACGCCGTTCAATGCGTGGTGTTCTGGCCATCCTGGGGAGTGCGCTGGAGGACACTGGTGCGGGTGGCTCAGGCAGTGTCTGCCACTTAGAGGTTTTCCCGTGTGCCAGAGTTGAATCTGAGCATTCAAACCAGTCTTGCTGAGAGCCCTTTGGTCTCAGCTTTGTTACTGCGAGTAAAGACCTATTATGGGAGCTTTGGTAAGGGGAAGGAGGTTTTCTTGGTACTTACCTGCCACGATCCTGTGCCTTTGAGTCATTTCCATCTGTGCACACAGGGAGGGTGAGAGGAAGGCTGTGGGCACACCAGCACATTGGTCCTGCCTGTTACCCAGCATTCTCTCTTCTTGGCACATGAGTTCCAGCTGCCCCTCCTAGAGGCCAGGCCTGTCCCTTGGGAGCAGGGTCTCCTGGAGGGGGCTGAGCCTGTCCCCTAGGAGGAGAGTCCCCTGGAAGAGGGTCCCCTGGGGAGGAGGGCAGGACGAGTTCTTGGGAACTGCTCTTTGGCTCACTCTACCCTTCACCTCCCTCAGGGCCACTCAAACGGTAACCGGAGGTACGAGTCTGACGAAGACAGCCTGGGCAGCTCCGGACGGGTAATGCTCCCTGAGGCAGCCTTGTCGTGACCACGTGCTTGCCTTTTCCAGCCCCTGTTTCTCCTCCCTGGTGTCACTGCTGCCTGCCCAGGCGCCCCACACATCAGCTAAAGGAAGATTGTGCAAAGGAGCCAGTCCCCTTGGCAAATACTTTTGAGCCCCTGGACTGGGCGGGACACTGGGGGATCTGCGGAGAGGCGTAGACACAAGTAGGATAGCCCATCCTGGAGGGGGGCTATAAGGGCCACAGCTCACATGGTAAAGTAATGCCTGTGTATAAGTGCCTCAGAGAATTCATTCATTTACTTATCAACCACCCAGTGAGACAGGCTAATGTTATTCATCCCCATTTTACATACGAGAAAACGGGGCTCTTAAGCAGCTTTCCCCAGGTCACCCGGCAAGTGTTTCTAACAAGCATCTTAGAAGCTCATTATCATCAGGCAGATGTGGGAAGACCAATCCTCGGGAACCCTTCTCTAGCTGAACCAGAAACACACGTGAACCTCTCACCCTCTAGTCTTTGTGAGTCTCCCACTTGCCAGGTCCTTCCTCCTACTGTGGTCACATCTCCTCAAAGCCCATCTGCTCCCCCAGACTGGCCCCCTGTGGCACCTCCTGCGGGAGCCTTTCCCAGTTGCCTCAGCAGGCTTGACTCTTGCTCCGTCCAGAACACAGAGCATTTACCACGTGGTGTTTACCGATGGTGCAAGGTCTCAACACAGTGTAGAGCAGGGTTGTTTAACCGTGGTGCCATTGACATTCTGACATTCTGGGCTGGGCCCTTCTTTGTCGTGGGGGGTGCCCTGTGCATTGCAGGATGCTTAGCGCACATATATGCACGTAGCTGCCTGGCTCGGTCCTGCAGGGACCTTTGGAAGAGGGTGTCTGTAGCTGGAACATGATGTGTTTTCCAAACCTATTCCCCGAAGCTTCCTGTGGATGCACAGAGGAAAGCGAAGTGGATTTGCTGCAGGGTCTCGAGTCAGACTTTTCTGGCCCATCATGTGGGTCACTGGCCAAGGAGGCAGCTTATGGTCCAACCTCCCCAACCAAATCCTGCTTGATAAACGAGTGGGAAACACTTTGAACTGTTGCAGTCCATTCCACTGGCCTTTGTGTCCTCGTGCTATAATATTCCCTCAGCGCCCGTAAATTGGCAGGATTTGAGGGATTAGAAATGGAGCCGTGTTTGTCCAAGAAAATTTGATACCTTAAGGGTTTGCCCCCTGCATCTTGCCAGCCAGGCTCACGCGGTAGGAGCAACTGACGGCTGGTGGTGGGGCCTGCGTCCCCAGCCCCTCATTCCCTGGCCTGCAAACTTCCATGCCTGGTTCCTTCTTTCAGGTGTGCGTGGACAAGTGGAATCTCCTCAACCCCTCCCGCCTCCACCTGCCCAGACCTTCCGCCGTGGCCCTGGAAGTGCAAAGGCTTAACGCTCTGGACCTTGAAAAAAAAATCGGGAAGTCCATTCTGGGGAAGGTACGGTGATGCCCGCTTCAGAGCCCTTTTTCCGCTGACCCAGAGCCCAGCTCACGCCTCTGCTCCGCTAATCGCTTCCTCCCGCAGGCTGGCTGGGCGGCCCTGGGTGCTTCTGCCCAGGCAGCTGGGCCAACTGCCAAGTCTGTGTGGTAGGTCCATCTGGCCATGGTGCGCTACCACGAGGGCGGGCGCTTCTGCGAGAAGGACGAGGACTGGGACCGCGAGTCGGCCGTCTTCCATCTGGAGCACGCGGCCGACCTGGGCGAGCTGGAGGCCATCGTGGCCCTGGGACTCATGTGCTCACAGCTGCCCCACCACATCCTGGCCGACGTCTCTCTGAAGGTGAGGGGCGGCAGGGACCCAGTCATGGGTGGGAGGGGGTGCTCAGTCATCGTCCTCTCCATCCTGCAGGTTTGTGCATGCCCTGGAAACTTCTGAGCCCCAGTGTGGGGCCAGGCACTTGCAGGTTAGCTGAAACTGGTAGGACTGGGATGTGCCACTGGGGAACGAGTGCAAGGTGACAGTCGTGATTCTAGGCAATTATGACATGGCATGATGGGAGAAACAGAAAGTAGTGGTGGAAGCAGATGGGAAGGGCCCTGAGTGGGTTTCACGGGGTCGGCGAAACCCCTTGATGGCGGGTTCCATCTGTATCCTTGGTGGTGAGAACAGAGCCCGATGCCCAGTACATATTCAGTGTACATTTGTGGGACGGATGAATGAGGTGACCTCTGAGTTAGGCCTAAAAGCTGAGTGGGAGTGAGCCAGGCAGAGTGTGGGAGGTGAGCTGTCCAGACAGAGGGGGCAGAGGTGACAGGATGGTCAGAACTGGAACTTCATTCATTTGCCACTGATGTGAGCAACTTCTTTGCTGAATCAGATAATGGTTTTAAACTACTGAAACACAGGGGCACCTGGGTGGTTTAGTTAGTTGGTTAAGCATCCAACTCTTGGTGTCAGCTCAGGTCATGATCTCATGGTTCATGGATTCAAGCCCCACATGGGGCTCTGCACTGACAGCGTGGAGTCTGCTTGGGATTTTCTCTCTCTCTCTCTCTCTCTCTCTCTCCCTCCCTCCCTCCCTCCCTCCCTCTCTCTACCCCTCTCCTGTGCACTCTCTCTCAAAATAAACTTAAAAAAAAATACTGAAAAATGTTTCTTCAATTTCCCGTGCTAGTGACAATGTCATGTTTACAGATGTGACACACTTGTAAATTTAATCTGCATTATTAATGTTTTCTCCATCCCTTGCTTTCCATCAAGACCATCGAAAAGAACAATCAAAGTCTGATCTGTAGGTGGGTACCTGCCTGGCTCAGTCAGAAAAGCATGAGACTCTTGATTTCAGGGTCATGAGTTCAAGCCCTGTATTGGGCATTCAAAGCCCCATGTTGAACGTAGAGCCTACTTAAAAAAAACAAAAAAGAGGGGTGCCTGGGTGGCTCAGTCGGTTGAGCATCCAACTTTTGCTCAGGTCATGATCTCATAGTTGGTGAGTTCAAGCCCCACATCGGGCTCTGTGCTGACAGCTTGGAGCCTGGAGCCTGCTTCAGATTCTGTGTCTCCCTCTCTCTCTCATGCTCTGTCTCTGTCTCTCAAGAACTAAATAAACATTAAAACAATTTTTTTTTTTAAAAAGCCCTCTGATCTGTACTATTTTCCACTTTCTGTGATGTAAGTGTGACTACGGTGCCATTTTCAAGGCCCCAATACAAAGAAATGTACGGTATTTCTGTCGTACAGATTCAAGAGACCAGTGGTTCTCAACCAGTCATTCTGCTGTTCCTTCTCCAGGGGACCCTTGACAATGCCTGGAGACACTTTTGGTAGTCAAAATATTGGGGTTGCAACTGGCATCTAGTGCATAGAGGCCAGGGATGCTGTTCAACATCCTACCATACAAGGACAGCCCCCACAGCAGAGAATTATTTGGTCCAAAATGTCAGTAGTGCAAGGTTGAGAAACCCAGAAATAGACATAAATAATCTGAAGAATATGGACAACAGTACATCATAGTTAAAATAAATAGAAAGTCATGAGTTTAAAAAAAAAAAAAAAGTCATGAGTTTTGAGTATTTGTTGCCTTTGTTTTTAATATAATTCATTTAATTGTAAGTTTATGTAATTTTTAATAATGACTGTGTTTTACAGTTGGCTTGCAAAATTCCCGATAATTTCATGGTCAGTTCTCCTGAGCCCAGAGAGCCGGCTCCAGCATACTGCTGCCTTTGGCCTGTTCCCCCAGCATCTGCCACAGAGCCTGGCACTCTGTGTCCAGAGAGGACACTCAGAAGGATTTGAGGCCTGAATAAAGTAAGCCCAGAGCCCTGCATGAGTGGTGAGGGACCAGGACTGGGGGGAGATCTTCTTGTGACCTCAGGCTGTTTACACAAACCACACTCTGGCAGCTTTGTAAAGGGATTTACAAGCCATTTCAGATTCCTCTCTCACCTGTAAGCCTCTCAAAGGCCTTTCTCTGGAGGATAGACTCTGGCAGCTTTCCCTAGCAGGAGTGTGGGTGGACGGTTAGGACAGGGCAGGCAGGGAGGAAGTAAGCTGTGTCCCAGCAGCCTTATGGCTTAGCAAAAGAAATGATGGGTGTGTACCCTGAGAAGCCGCTATGTGCCCTAGAAACCCCATCACCCACTTTCTCCACTGCCCCCTCCTTTGGGACTTTTGTTTGTTTTCTTACTAACACATGCATGAATTTAGCACATGCTTTTTGAGAGTCTCCAACACTCTGGGCACCGTCCTAGGTTCCTGCTCTCATGGAGCAAACTTTTCAAATGGAGAAGGATATAGTACAGATCATAATTAACAAAAATCTTTCCAACAGAATTAAAAATAACTAGCCTTTATTGAGCACCTCCCATGCCAGGCATTGTTCTATTGTGCTGAGGAGAAAATACCAGACAAGGTGATTGAGAGTGACCGGAGGGGCTTCTTGTATTAGGACAGAGTTCTGGCTCCAGGGGAGGCTGAGAAATGTAGCCTGTAGCTAGTCAGCCACGTGGCGCCCAAAATATGGTGGAGGACAATGGATATGGAGGCAGCTGGTGGTCCCTGCCACACTTTTTTTTTGTTTTTTATTTATTTTGAAAGAGAGAGAGCGTGAGCAGGGGAGGGGCAGAGAGAGAAAGAAAGAATCCCAAACAGGGATTTGTCAGTGCAGAGCCCGCGGTGGGGCTTGATCACAAGAACCCTGAGATCATGACCTGAGCCAAGATCAAGAGGCAGATGCTTGAACAACTGAGCCCCCGAGGTGCCCTCCCCTCCCATACTTCTTGAAGCCTGGTGGTTGAGAAGGGCCTCATGGGCTGATGTGAGGGTTTTGGATTTGTCTCTGAGTGGGGATAAGAAGCCATGGGCAGCTTTGATAAAGTAATGTGACCTGACCTGGTCTTTAAAAGCATCCCTCCGGCTGCTGCTATGGGATGGATGTTGGGGGAGCAGAATGGAAGCAGGTGGTGCACTGTCGGTGGGAATGTGAAATGGTGCAGCCACTGTAGCCCCTCCAAAGGCTAAGTAGGAGTTACATGTGACTCGCAATTCCGCTCCTAGCTATCTACCCAAAAGAATAAAAACACACATCCACGTGAAAACTTGTAACAGATGTTCATAGCAGCATTATTCATTATTCAGCCAAAAGGTGGAAGCAACCCAAACATCCACCAACTGATGAATAAAATGTGATCTGTCCATACGATGGAATATTATTTGCCATAAAAAGAACAAAGCACCAATCTATTAAAACCTTTATGTGAAGTTAAGCGAGTCATAGTAGACCACGTACTATATGATTGCATTTATATAAAGTGTCCAGAATAGAGAAATCTCTAGAGACAGAGGGTAAGCTCGTGGTTACTTAGGGCTGGGTGGGATGGGGCAACTGGGAAGTGACAGTGAAAGGGTATGGTATTTTGGTTTCTTTTTGGGCTGATGAAAATATTCTGAAATTGATAATGGGGATGGTTGCACGTTCTGTGAATGTACTAAAACCCACTGAATTGAGTGCTTTACATGGATGAATTGTATGGTATGTGAAGTATACCTCAATAAAGATGTTAAGAACTTTTTAAATAAAAAGAAAAGTTTAAAAAAACTTTTTAAAAATAAAAACTTTTAAAAAATGTTTATTTATTACTTTTGAGAGAGAGAGAGAGGGAGAGTGAGCAGGGGAGGGGCAGAGAGAGAGGGAGAGACAAAATCCCAAGCAGACACCATGCACTGTCAGTGCAAAGCCTGATGCGAGGCTTGAACCCACAAACCATGACCTGAGCCGAAATCAGGAGTCGGGATGCTTAACTGACTTAGCTACCCAGGCGCCCCAGAATAAAAACTTTTTAAATAATGGAAGCAAGGAGCCCTATTGGAGGCAAGAGATGATGTGGCTGTCTGGAGGAATCAGAGCAGTGAGCAAGAGTTGGCTAAGCTTCCATTCCTCCCTGCCTCATTTCCGTTTCTCTCCCCCTCTTTGGTCTGTATTGACAGGAAACAGAAGAGAATAGAACTAAAGGATTCGATTACTTACTGAAGGCAGCTGAAGCTGGCGACAGACAGTCCATGATCCTGGTGGCTCGGGCTTTTGACACTGGCCAGAACCTCAGCCCAGACAGGTACCGTGGCTGTCGCTCAAGTGGAGCTGGTGGGAACCTGGGCCACAGGCGGGGACTTCCCCCTCAGTATCAGCACAGACCCAGGTTCCAGGCTCAGTTCCCCCGGGCCCAGTCCCCTACTGTGGACAAGTTATTTCACTTGTGGACAAGTGATCTCAGTGTCTTCATTGTGTGAAATGGGGATAATTATATAACCTGCATTCCAGGGTGGTTATGTGAGGGTTCATTGACATGATGCCTGTAATCCTCCCCGAGCCTGGCAGATAAAGCAGGGACATCCCAGCCATTCTGCCAAGAGATTTGCTTTAGGTCCAGAGTGGTTGTCCCTAGATGTTAGGATTATGGGTGACTTTAGTTTCCTCTTTCTACTTTTATTTTTGTGATGTTATTTTTCACTTCTGAGAGGGAGAGCAGGAAAGGAAGCAAGATCCCATGGAGATTCAGGCCTGGTATGAGTTTCCAGAGTGGCTCTGAGTCTCCTGAAGGCTCCCCCGCTGCAGGTGCCAGCACTTTCCCAGCTGTCCCTCCGGCTGCGGTGCCAAGACTGGTTTCTGCAGTGGAGGGCAGGAGGTGTGGCCCCGCTTCATCTCCTCTCCTTGGCTTAGCCAGTGGGAAGTCCCAGAAGTCCCAACGGTGGAGATCCTTTGAAGGAGTTCAACTCGTAATGTGACCCCTTGCTCAGCCTCTGGCTCCCACTGGATCTCAGCTGTTCCTGCTGTCCTCAGGGGCCCGTGGCTTTCTGGATGGGAGCAGGGTGGGCACTATGATTATCTAAACCTGCAGGGTTGGAGCAGCCTGGAAGTTTCTTCCTCTTTGGGTCGAGGTCTCATCTTTTCTGGCTTCCTTTAAGGAAGGTCAGGACTGTGGCTGCATCGTATCAAGCTCTCAGTGTCTAAAATGTCTCCATTTGTGACATCTCACCTCTACTACATATCATGCGTCCACAATTTTATCAGATACCTAGTGTGACAATCACGTCCCCTTCTTTTTCGACTGTACCTTCGTAT